>NC_022015.1:26956749-26972645 GCF_000317375.1 Microtus ochrogaster | reverse complement strand
TGGCTTTGGAGCCTGTCCTGGAACTAGCTCTGTAGACCAGGCTAGTCTCGAACTCACAGAGATCCGCCTGCCTCTGCCTCCCGAGTGCTGGGATTTAAGGCGTGCGCCACCATCGCCCGGCGCAAACTAAGTTTGGAAGAGTTCTGACATTCTCCCACCCCCCCAAAAAAAAAAAACTGTTACAAGCAAATAGCTTCTCTCAAGGGACAAAGTAATAATGGCATTTGAAATGCAAACAGCTCTGATTTTGCAGTTAACTCTCATATTCATTACTGGGCAACTGTGAGGAAAAATCTGTACAACCGCCTAGTCCCATAGTTCATTACATGGGGCTTGCATAAGCCTTCAGTGCCCAGCCAAAGCCGGACAGTTTGAAGTTGATGTATATTGTCTTCCTCCTTACACGTGGAGACCTATGAGGCATGGCAAGCTACATATATGGTTAGTGGAGGCAGTGTGTGTTTGGGGGTGTGAATCTATTTAACCCTTTATGGGAAGCTATAGCTAGCTTTCTCTGACTTTCATCTTGACCTCCAAAGCATCTCAACAGAACTGTAATTGTTCCACAGAGCTTGACTGCTCTTGTATCTAAATGGACTCTGTCTTTTTCAGGCCTGAGGCTGTGCCTGGTGCTGCCAGGAGAGCTGTGGGGCTTGTCATCAGAAGCTCCAATGATAGATGTTTTTCCATTTATTTTTTTCTCCATAATAGAAATAATATGTGCTGATTATAGAAAAATCAGGACTGTACAGACATAAAGAAAGAGAAACACGATGCAGTTGTAGTTCTAGTGGCTCGAAGAAAACCAGCATGAGCTCTTGGGTTGGCTTCCATCCAAACACTGATCTGAAAAAGTGATCTGCCGAGCTGAAGGGCATCCAGGTCCCCTTCCATCATGACCTCACTCTACCTTCTTGCCAGTCCTCTGTGGTGGATGATGGTCTTCAGCCTCAAGTGACTCATAAAGGGTTTGAGCCTCAAGAATTTCAGATGACTTCCCTGAGATCATATACATGTGGCTGGCTGGAATCTCTTCCGGTTTGGTCCATACTAGGGTTTGAACAGAGGGCCCTTTACATGCTATCCAAGCACTCAGTCCTTGAGCTACATCCCCAGGTCAAAGATCTCTTGACTCCGAATCATACAGATGTTTCTCACTCACCTGTGCCTGGGCTCTGTTTCAGCACCTTTTTGTCGATACACGATATGACAGTCACACCCAGCAGGTCTTAAAACCAAGCGGCACATCTCCCTTTACTTCTGCGCTATCTTGCAGGTTTAATAAAAGCCAATGAAAATTTGCCTTCTGTTCAGCCTCTTGCTTTTCTGTTCTCTAGAGTGCCATGGAGTACCTGGAAGGGTCTTCCAGTTGCCATGTCTGGCCTTAATTGCAGTCCCAGCATCTTTTCTTCCATTTGAATCCCTATCAGTGTTATAGGAGAAATGACCAGTTAACACTACGACTGGTTGGGATCTAGAACCCCAGTGATGTCTACCCGTGTCTAGTACTTCTTATGCTGAGTGCCTCCAGAATGATATAATTATTCCTGCAAGATTCAGATTAAGTTCTAAAAAGTTTTATGAGTGGACTGTATTTTATAACAGTTTTGAGATTCATAGACACATTAAGAAGCTATTACAAATGCCTCCCAGTTAGCCCACATCCCATCCCCCCACTGACATCTTACATTAGCTTTGTATGCATGTTGGCTATAATTCATATACAGGGATAATAATACCATCATAATGTTAAATTAGGTTCAACCTTATTTGCGTTTCCTTGGTTTTTATCCAGTGTGCCTTTCTGGTCCCTCAGTCCATATCAGGAACTCACATTGGCATTTAACTGACATTTATTTTCTCGGGGCTTTTTTCTGGCTGAGGTAGTATCTCAGATTGTCCTGGTGTTTTATGACACTTGACAACTTCGAAGAGTTCTGGTCAGAAAACTGTAGGATGCATCTTTTGGGGATCTTACGAGAAGACTGGGTTATGTAGGTTTTGAATGTGTTTGTATGTGTTTGTGGATATGGGTTCATGTGTGTGGAGGCCAGAGGTCAAATTCAAGTATCATTTCTCAAGATTCATCCACTTTTTCTCTTTTACTTGTTTATATTCATTGTTCGTATATGAGTATTTTACCTGCATGTATGGGCTTCATGTATTTCTTGTGCCTCCGGAGATCAGGAGATTCCCGGGGTGGGGGAATCATAGCCCCTGGGGCTGGAGTTACAGATGACTAAGCTGATAAGTGGGTGCTGGAAATAGAACCCAGGCATATGCAAGAGAAGGAAGTGCTCTTAACGGCTGTACCGTCTCTCCAGCCTCCACCTTGAATTTTTGAGACAGGACCTACCAATGGCCCGGTTAAGTTAGACTGCTTGGCCAGTGCACCCCAGGGGTTCTGTCCCCACTGCTGAGATTATAAACAGATGATACCACCTCCAGCCTTTTTACATGAGTTCTGGGGACAGAACTAATATTCTTGTTCTTGCGTGGCAAGTACTTTACCTACTAAGCTACCTTCCCAACCCCAAAGTATGGGTTTTAAGGAGGAAGATGGCTCTACCACCCTGCTGCTCTTATCACGTCATATCATGGGCATCTTCCACCTGCGTGGTGCACCCTGCTGATGGCACCTTTATCACTGGATAGAGGCAGAGCCAGGCAGTTTTCTCTACTGTTAAGCTACTCGTTTCAGCTTTATCTGCCTTTGACTCTTTTGAGGATCTTTGAGCTGTGTTATTTTTAAATTGAACTGCTAATTTCCAGGTAGAGAAGGTACAGGTGGGATGAAAGGGGGATGCTGGTTTCAGGTTGAGTTTTGAAGATGTAAATCTGAATAAAGAGTATCTTTGCATTAATGGGCACATCAGCACCCCATGACCCGAAACAGGGAGCCCCTAGATGGCATCTGCCTTATTTGATGTAGGCCTTTAGTATTCGGGACTAATAAAATGCTAAATGAGTTTCTAAGCCTTGACCCTGGCTTTTCAACTCAAGGTGGCTTCTCCAACTTTTTCCTCATTAGACTTTTCTGAAGCTCCTTACAGTTCATTATGGAACCTCCACCCATTTCTTCTTTCTTCAGTCTCTGTGGTTATTGGCGGGAATTTTCCTTGAAGATCTCTGGGGGTGATACTTAGCTTTCTCTTGTCTTAACAGTCTCACCAGTTTGTCATCTGACTGTCCCACCAGGTGGCCTGATCGGATAGACACCCACTGGCAACTGAACCTTGACATTTCCAAGTTGTTAATGTCAGTTTCTGCCGTTTACAGCGGTAGCTACACAAACACGCCACAAAAGCAGAGACGCCTAGATTTTTATATCCTAGACCGAGTCCACACATCAGGGGTTGTGAAGACCCTCTCCTGCGTGGCCTTATTGGTGCTTGCTTAATCCTAGGAGGTCCCGAAGAAAAAGAGAAGGATACCATGAGAATCCCATCCCTTTGAGGGTGGCAGTGAGGGGAGGTGGCACATGAAGGAAGATTTGGGATCAGGGCCTTGTAGTAATTGGAGCGGCGGGGCCCCCAGCACCCCAGCCGCACCCCGGCCGCCTCCGGCTAGCTTATGCCCCGAAATAATTACACGGACACTGTATTCTTTTAATCACTGCTTGACTCTTTAGCTCTAGCCCTTTTCTCGGCTAACTCTCGCACCTGGACTAGCCCATTTCCAATCATATGTGTCGCACCCCAAGGTGCGCTTACCGGGAAGATTCTAGCCTACGTCCATCCTGGGTCGGAGCTTCATCGCGTGTGCCTCAGAGAGCAGAGCTCTCGCCTCTGCCCGCACGAGTGGAGCATCGTGTCTCTCTGAGAGGAGAGCTGTGGAGTCTGACCTCACTTCCTCTTCCGCCCAGCATTCTGCTCCTCCCACCTACGTTCTAACCTATCAGGGCAAGCAGCTTCTTTATTTAATCAACCAATGACCTTCCTCCATCAGGGCCTGCTCAGTGGCCCCCATGATAGTGTGTCCTGCAGCTGTGGTATCAGTTCCTATCTCTGGGGAACTGAAATCTTAGGTAGTCACCAGGATGTCTTGGTCTTGGTCTGGCATGCCACCATGTTCCCCTTTGTAAGGTAGGCAAAGGAGGGATTGGGCCAGGCCAGAAAGGCATGGCTCAAGCAAAAGCCAAGTTCTGGGTGACTTTGGTTGGTGGCAGCTGAGTCATTTTAGGGGATATCTTCTTTGTTATCTTTTCTGTAACATCTAAAGTCATCATTCAATGGGTTCTTTTCTGAAGAAATGGATGTGTCTATAACATCTTTCTTTACTACCCTCATTCAGGTCTGAAAATGGCAGACAATGACTGAGGGAAAAGCAGAGTACACACACTTGCATGCACACATGCATACACATGATGAGAGTTCATTCTCAAAGAAGATAATTAGTAATAAAAATCAAAGTATCTACTGTGCCTTGTTTCCACGAAGAGACGGGTACAGACTCTTTATCCACAGAGCAAATGGCATGTCGGGTTTACCCAGGAGCAAAGAAGTTGGAAGCTTCTCCCCAGTATGAGTTGCCCACATTTCTTCTTTAGATAACAGTGAGTTTTGTCGATGCCCAAACACAGATTACGAGAAACAAACTGTGTACAAACTGTGCATTTTATAAGGTCATATTTTCTGAACGTATGCATCATTCAAGACCTCCTCTTACGGTTTGTCAACAAGATAGCTGCATAAAATACATCCTGATATCTCACAGCTGTGTGTAATTCATCCTGTCTACCCATGCTGCACAAATAAAAATTTTATTTGTATCATCGAAAAGAAATACTAGTGCATAAATACATAAGCAGAGCTCATAAGAAACAGCCTCCTGACCACAGATCCCATGGAGGGGATATTGTGCAACCAATTAAAAAGCCCAGAGATGGCTCCATGATTCCTGTACACAGATAATAAACACTGTGCTCAGCAAATAGGGCAGTTGTGCAACTTCTCCAGAGCCTTGCAAAATGTCTCACACGCATTGGTCCAGCCTGCCTTCAGATTCTCCTAGGAATAACTAGAAATAAAGTCTCTTTGTGGAGAGGACTTTAGAGCCAATAGAAGAGTCTTACTTTGAATTCAGAGTCTGAAAAATGTAGGTGAAAGTTCAGGGGAGTGTTTAATGTGTGGCATATTTGACCCACAGGAAATCAAATAGCTGTCCTTTTCTGTCACCTAGAATGCGGAGGAACTGGCCCTGAAGACTGAGAAGGTTCTTCACATTGGGTTTCTTGAGCCTCAGTATGATCAAATGCAAGTTACCCACACTCAGGCCTCCCTTAGGCTCCCAAAGTCAAGGTATCTCTACTCGGCAAGCAGATGGTAATGGCTTGATTAGCAAACCATGCATCATCTCCGCCCATCTAAGACAGCAACTGCAGTGGGCTGTAGAACATGCAGAGACCTCGCCTCAAGCCTATGTGGAAGTCTCTTAGGCATCTCTCTACTGTAGCTGGAATGTATGCAAAAACATTCTGTCTTCCTCTCGCTGGGGTTGGGTGGTAGGGAATTGATGATATCGGGGTCAGCACTCTTCTGCCAAGTATCAGGTCCTAGCACAACTGCCTTTACTCTCTACCAGTTTAACAAGTTGACTTGTACTGCTAGTTTAGCTCAAAGCTGGCAGGGGTAGCCTATAAATCAGCTGGTACATTTATGTGGGAGGAAGGCTAAGATGCCTTGCCCACCTTCATGACACTAGTACCTGACTGCAAAGAACACCATGGTAGCCATAGTCACTCTAGGCACCTGGCATGGTTTTCAGTGGTGCTGGTCGTTCACAAGTACTGGTATGTTCAAATGGCCTTTGGCCAATTCAAGTACCCTACCAGCTCTCTCATAAGCCCTTTATAGACTACGGTGGGAATTGGCAGGAGCTGCCTCACTGGATCAGAACCCACTATGATGTGTGAGTCTCCTAAGTCCCAGGTAAAGCACCCAAGTGTCAGTGAAGTCCCAAGAGTAATGCCATAGGGACGAGCTATGGCTAAGCTGCACTAGGTGTGATCAGCTGGCCACACTCTGCCTGTCACAGATGGAAGGTAACACTCACTCTTCTTGGCCAATGTGATCTGCCTTCCGGGGGCCCCACTGGGTCTATAGAGTTCTAACCTGCAAGTCTCAGCTCATGTATTCCACAAGACCAGCAGTATTCTAAATGTTTTCTCCTGGCTTCTCCCTCAAAGGTCTCATCTCCAGCCACTCCCCATTCACTGATTTCCTTGTTGTTGTCCTTCTCTTGCGGCAATGTTGAATTTGCAGAAGAGGTCCAAGAATGATGCAGAGGATGTAGGATGCAGAGCCTCCTCCTCCAGTCTCCTTTAATAGCACAAGTGATGCCCTCGAAACCAGTCTTAAAGGCTGAGTGCCTCTTCTGGTTGCTTCCTTGGGACTAGAAATTATTTCAGAAACTGTCTAGATTTTAGAATATTACATGCATATGTATTACTAAATACTTTGGAGATGTGCCTCATGTGTAAACTCAAAAATTCATTTGTATATTTATAAAAGCAATTTTCTGCTGTTTATGTGTTTCTATGGGCATGGGTGAATGGAGGCCAGAGGTCAATACTGGGTTCTTTTCTGTTTCTTTACACATTATTAATATTATTGTTGTTGATGATGATGATGATGCTGTTGAGACATTATTATTCCTTTGCTGAACCCAAAACTCACGAACTGGCTAGACTGGCTGGCTAGTGAGCTCCAGGGGTCCCTCTGTGTCTGCCTGCCTCACACAGTCAATGCAGGGTTATGGATGTGCACCGCCATACCTTGCTTTCATATGGATTCTGGCAATCCGAATTTCCATCCTCACTCTCACACAGCGGGCAGTTTATGGACTGAACCATCTCCCAGTGCCCCTGTGTGTCTCACATACTATTTAAACACACTTCCGCATATACTTTATCACACTCAGTGTTAGAGTACCTGCATTGTGACCATCACAAGGAGCCAGGGATAGCAGCATTTCTAGGTCAAGAATGTTTGTATCTGGGGTGGTTTCAGAGTTTGGGTTTTCAGACTAAGGATGCAAGCTCACGTTCATTCTGTTGTCTTTCTGTCAAGTACGACCATCAGAGGGTAGTTCCCTTTGTGCTCATAGGTTAGACCCAGGGTTGACACTGCTGCATCTCCTGGGATGGAGTAGATTTAAGAGAACGGGGTTTCCATAATGCAGATAGAAAACACTAGCATCAGGGAACAATAGGAGGTGCTGGCCTGAGTGGACAGAATGGGCTTTATGAATGGAAGCATTACGTGTAGAGTACCCACGAGCAAGACCAAAGTGGATATTACTCGGAGAGTGAGTGAACAAAGGTAGAGCAACAATGGACCAGGAAGTCATGGTGACAAGCCCTGGATACACAGCCTGTGCAACAATGGGACCAGGAAGCCATGGTAACAAGCCCTCCATGTACAGCCTATGAGCAGACGAAGACACAGGGCTCCAGGCTGTCAGCATGAGCCACTGCAGCGAGGTGGACTTCTGACGTCTTCCATCCAGACAGTGTTCCTTTCTCTCTGGCAAGCGCTGTTGTGGACAGATGTCATCACTCACAGGCAGATTCATCTCTGAGGATTTGTGTCATCTGACTACGATATTCGTTACCTTCCTTGCTGTGATCAAACACTTAAGCCAAAGCGACTTAAGGAAGGAAGTGCTTGTTTGAGCTCACGTTCAAGGGAACCATCCATTGTGGCAAAGGCAGGCATAGTGGCAGGGGTCTGAAGCTGCTGGTCACATTGCGTCCACCATGAGGAAGCAAAAGTGCCTCCTTTTTGCTGACTCTGGAACTCCAGCCATAGGAAGGTGTCACCGACTTTAGGGTTGTCCCACATCAGTGAACCCAATTATAAGCTCTCTCTCAGATGTGCCCAGAAGTTTCTCTCATAGGTGATTATACTATCTCTGGCTAGAAGGAGTGAATATTACTCATTGCAAACGCCTTTGTCCTCCTCCCCTCCTTCCCTGACCTATACCCACCATCCTTTTCTCTCTTTCCCAACGTGGCCGAGAGACCCAGTTCATTCCTCTGCCTCTCGCCATGCTCATGACTTTTCACCCCTAAGTTGCTCAACAACCAGGGGTTCAGAATGCTTGAGACCAGCTTTGAGAATGTTCTGGAAAGGCTACACGAGACGATTGATGTTCCAGTAGTAATCCCTTTGTAACCTGACTATAACTGCAGACTTCCACATCGAGAATGATAAAACGGTGTGGATTTAGAAGTCTTAGGGGAATTGTAAAATGTCTAGGATTAAAATTTCAATACCGTTTGTGCCCCATAAATATGAAGTCTTTAGTAACTTGAAACTGTGCTATTATGACTCAGGTCTGAAAATCCTGGATTCTGGCTGAAGGAATGGGAATAACACGTGGGGGAATCTGGTCCCATCCCTCACCTCCAGGCCCACCGAATAGCAAGGGTGTGACCTCATAGGCGAACAAGTCCAGAGAAATCACCATGATGGTTATGAAAACGATACACGCTCCAGAAGAGAAAAATGTTATTCTTTCCATTGGGTTAGCTTATGGAAATGGGGCTGAACTGAACCTGTGGCCTGTTAGGCTCCACAGACAAGACCCCAAGAAACAAGTGTGTAGGACAGCCTTTTGAATGACTTTAGTTAAAAAAAAAAACAGTCTAGTTGGTCTGAATTGGAAAATTAATTTTATCTATAGAATCACTTACCAAAGTATATAAAATTAGACTTCCTAAGTGCCCAGAGGAGACTTGGCGTTGTGTCTAACAGATTCATTGAGACTTAAATAAATGGATTTAGTCTTAATACAGCTAAGGCCTTGGGACTTTTAATACCGAGTTGATCTTAAGCATAGCCCTAATTTATCATTTTCAAAAGTCACTGCATGTGTGCTTCAGTGCTAATTGAAGCACTGAGTTATATACTCTGCCTGAACTAATAATCTAACATGGATTATAGGCCTGGAAGGAAAATAAGTCAGTTTGTTGTCTTTTAGGTACAGTATTTTAATGTTGAGATTGACAGAATTCACTCGTTTCTAATGCTTACTGTGATTTAATGGATGCTAGCCTTTCCCTGGACTCGCTCAATTTCCAAGTATTTTCACTGTGTCATTTTTGTAATAAGCTTCTGATGCCAAATTCTTCCACCAGAATGAAAACCCAGCTGCTTTTCTTTTGATTCAGGGGTGAATTTATGGGACGAGAGAAGAGCTTATGAAGTGGCCAGAGCCTCCCTTCTGAGCAAGGACCCTGGGGTCCCAGGACAGAGCTTCCCAGCAAAGGTCAGCTGTTTGTATTCATTTGTTCTTCCCTTCTTTTCTTTCTTTCTTTCTTTCTTTCCCTTCCTCCCTCCCTCCCCCCATCTCTCGTTCATTTGTTTGTTCACCCTCAGCCTTGAGATGGCAGAAGTTTCAAAATTGTGTTGACCAAACCGGCATACTGTTCATGTTTTGTCTTTACCCATTTTCAGTGCAAACTCTGCTCCTTTGAAATGAGAGTCCTGTTCTTACAGGAGAGAGAATGAGTCCGGCCCTGGTGGTGCAGCCCTAACAAGAGAGAGACTCAGCAATGTTAGCATCTATGAGCATTAATCTGAGGATGTGGTAGGGAGATGGCTCATTAGTTAGGACCCTCTGCTGCTCTTGCAGAGGACCGGCGTTCAGTTCCTAGCCCTCGTTTTAGATGACAAACAACCATCTGTGACACCAGTTGTGTGGCTCTGGCATTTTCTTCTGGCCTCTGTGGACACCAGCCATACAAATGTTATACATACATACATGCAAGAAAGCATCCATATGCATGCAACAGTACATTCATACAATAGTAATAAGTCTCTAAAAATTATCTGGGGATACTGAGAATGTAGCTTAGTGGTGGAGAATTTATCTAGGTTGTGTGAAGCCCTGGGTTAGATTCCATACTTGGAAAAATAATTTTCCAATCAAACACCAAAGATTACATTATCAGACACATAAATTCTGCCTTCAGTTTACTTGAATGGCAACTATTTTTTTGTATTTATATTGATTTAATAAACACTTTTCTCCAATTGATTATTAGTAGAAATGCTTTCACAAAGCTTTAAAAATCCATCATGAGTCTTAATACACTTTAAATCTTGTTTACTTTTGACTTATTTGATTTTTACCTTCTGTGATATACCATAGATAATTGGAATTTTGCCAATTAATACTTTGGGGCATTTCATCTGCCAAGCAGACATGACTTTCTTTAAATTTCAGAATGCGTAGTGACAGAAGATGATGAAATCCATAGAAACCTGAGTCCTTTGGAGAGATCGCTGTGATGGCTTTGTCCTGGTGTTCTCTGCAAGTATTTTTAGATCATTTCTTCATGATAGAAAACAGATTTTTTAAAAGAGCAGTCAAGACTGTAGAAATCCCATGTAGCTTTCCAGAGCGGTCACTGGGCCCCTCTGTGTGGGGACAGATGGGATGATTTATATCCTCCATTTATCTGCTGGAAAGGCTGCACTTGAAACAGTTGTAGGAGAGGTTAGTGGTTTGGCTAAAAGAGCCAAATGCCCAATCTAAGACAGGGGGACATGTATTTTAAAGAGGTGCTCCCAAATTGTGTGTGTTGGAGGGAACGGAAGCATGGAGGTACTAATGCTGTTTCCTAGGAGAAAAACTTGATAGTGAAGAAACTCCCATCATGCTGTTGGTCAATCATATTAAGGTATGATGGATGCAAAAGAAAGGAAATATACTACTTAACAAAGAATATATGTCTACTAAAATAGTTATAGGCTTGGGGTTGGCAAGATGGCTCAGTGAGTAAAGGCTGTTGCTGCTAAGCTTAGTGGTCTGAGCTTAATCTGCAGGACCCACATGGTGGAAAGAGAGGACCAATTCTTTCAAGTTGTCTTTTTACCTCTACACACA
Source organism: Microtus ochrogaster (assembly GCF_000317375.1). Lineage (NCBI taxonomy): Eukaryota > Metazoa > Chordata > Mammalia > Rodentia > Cricetidae > Microtus > Microtus ochrogaster. The sequence goes on along the minus strand of NC_022015.1, from coordinate 26,961,749 downwards.
TGTACACACACATACACATAGGCACACACACACATGTGCACACATATCCAGTAGGTTTCCAGATGGCGGGAAACAGAATAGGGAGTTTTCCTGAAGGTAGATTTGCCAGAATCAGTGCATAAAGTACAGAATGTCTGTTTAGATTTGAATTTTAGATCAACAATGAGGGTGGTTTTACTTTTTTTTTAGTAGATAAATTCTATATAATATTTGGGACACACTTATGTTTAAAAGGTCTTCGTGTCCCAATATGGTTCATCGGAAGTGCGGGTTTGGCTGGGTGTTTTAAATGTCATCAGTCCACGGGAAACTAGAGCAATAGGCTGTCATGTTGATGGCTCACCACTAGTGTCAGCCAATTCTGTTTTGCTCTGGCTTCTGGCCTTGGCTTCAGTTTTCATGTCCACTGGCCATCTGGCAGGTGCCGTGAGGCATATATGAGGAGAAAGTGGAGCATCACTGCCAACCAAGCCTCTGTATTATGAGACGGTCTGTATCACCAGAAAACTAGTATGCACCATTGTTGTTTGGCACAGTTCCTAACTCTTGTGAGATTTCACTCCACAAGTGGAACCATAAGGGAGATGGGCTAAAGTAGATTGCATTCCAGTGACTCCACAGTATTGGCAGTATTTAAGATAATGGGGACAAAGGTGATTTGGTGACTGCCAGCTTTCTTAGTGTTTTATGCCATAGGACTCGTCTCAACACACCACGGTGACATTAGCATTATGTGACCATAATTGCAACATATGTTCACGTGGGCAACTGACAAAACCCTCCATGAATGACATACACGTAGATGGTCTATTAATGTGGTGTACATGGAATTCTCCATGCAGTGGACACATCTATGAGATCTGGTTAGTGTCTGTAATTGTGTATCTGCCCCCTTTATTAAGATCTAACTTAACTACATTAGCACAGTGACTCTCCAAACAAAGTCTTCTCTCAGTAAAGTATTTATGAAGCCTAGATGTGCCCATTGTATTTCAGAAACATGTTTCCACTTTCCATCCCCTTGGTCTCTCTGACTTGGCTGGTTTTTAAAAGTACACCTTATGCCCTGGGCATTGGGTATATGGTCAATAAAGGAGGCAGTCAAGCCTTTGCCCTTGCACCTTACAAGTGTAAGTGAAATAAATTCAGATTGTCTCTCAGAAATCCATGGAGTAAGTACACTGTGGCAGAAATGCCTGGAAAGACTTTTCTGAGATAAAGATTTCTACCTTTTCCATTGAGTTCCACAGAGCTAGGCTGTGGAGAGTTGATATTCAAGGGAAAGGAAGAAACTATATTTATAACCAGCAACTGTGACTGATGGGCATACACCATCTCACTCTTTATCATCAAGAAAGAGAGTGAGCAGAAGTGGTGAGAACTGGTCAGCCTGGGGAGTATTGTCAGAGTGTCAGGTGTGCCTCCCAGTAGGTTAGCAATGTTAAAGATACTCCCTGTGTCTGGGCTCTGGCTATATAAGAGGAGGACCTGCCACTGTGAACATCCTCAAAGAGGAAGGATCCCTTTCTGAAATGGTTTCCCTACATCATTAAAGTGCCAACTTCACTGGCTTTCATGTATGTATATTAGCACTACCTGGAAGTGTATTATCAGTGATCTTTCACGTTAACCGTAGGTCCCAGGCATCTTCCTTTTGAAAATTGTCCTTGTATTTCTCAGTGGTGTAGCCACTGGTACATTGCCCCCACTTAAACAAATACCACTTCATCCATGCTCACGTAGGCACCTTTAACTAAATATAGTGGATCACACATAAACGGGGGCAGGAAAGTACGAAGACTTGGAAGGAAGAAGAGATTTGGTGTGAGAGAGAAGAAGACAGAACAATGGTTCTCAACTTGTGGGGTGTGGCCCCTTTGGGGGTCAAACAACCTTTTCACAGGGGTCATATATCAAATATATTACATATCAGATATTTATATTAAGATTTATAATAGTATCGAAATTAGATGAAGTAGCAATGAAATAATTTTATGGTTTGGGCTCACCACAACATGAGGAACTGTATTGAAGGATCACAGCATTAGGAAGGTTGAGAACCACTACAAGAGAAGATAATGAGGTATCTTTGACCAAAGAACCAAACATGTATAAAAATAAAAAGGAATACATTATAAATGCCTTTGTAGGATTTTAATGAGAATACAAGGTTTAGAAGTTTGGAGAGGGCCTTGAGACAATCTGTAGTGCCAGAGTGCTGCTCAACTGAACCAGTGACTTAGACAGGGGTGCAGTTGAAGACTCCCTCCTTGGCCCCATCTGTCTCTCGTGGCACAAGCTGTCACTGCTGCTGCTGATAATTTGAAAGAGTAGAGGGGGAGGAAAGAACATGGCCTCATTGGAGTTAAAAAAAAACTTCCAGCCTTTTATTGGTGAGCTGGTTGGCATTGCATGTGGCCTGGCATTTTCTCATCATGCTCGCTCCTCTTGGGGGCATTGTAAGAATGAGCTAGAACAATGGCTTTCAAAACACTCGGGGGCTGGGCCATTACTGTACAAATGTAAGGTGATACTCGGGGTTTAAAGTGTCTTTGGGGACCCATCTCCAGTTTCATGTTTTGGAAGAGTCAAGCTGAGAACCAGGGAAGACATGTCACATTGATTGAGCATGAGATGGTCTCCGTGGAACTCAGCCTTTGAATGATCCAGGAAATGTCCAATTTCCAGCTTTCTCACATCACAAGGAAATTATGGAAATTGTACGTGAAATGAAAAATAAGAGGCCAAAGGATTAGAAGGGGAGCCCAGAGCTTCCTTAGCAGATGGTAGGTCTCAAATATCAAGCAGCAACTCGTTATAATGGTAGAGGCAGATTCCGCTCCAACAGATGCACTTACCACTTTCCAAGCCCAGAAAACTGAGCCCCAGCTCTAGTGTCAAGTGGCTGCTCCCAACTGTTCCTTCACAACCAGTCTCCTGAGAAGGGTGGCTCACGTTCTCTAGCCCTCCCTCTCCCATGTCCCCCTCCCCTTGTGGGTAGCAGTTCCTAACACTTCATCAGAACCACCTCTCCGAAGTCTTAGGTGGCCTCTCTAAAGCCAGGGCTTGCCTCCCTTCTCCCTGCTTATCTCAACCCTGACTTACTTTTCGTAAAAGCTTTCTTTTGGATCTCAAAAGCCCATTCTTTGTTGACTGTTTTCCTGCTTAAAATGTATTATCACTGCCGTTGCTACTATTATCAGTGGGGAGGATGTGGGTGTGAAGGCCAGAGGACACGAAGTTGGTTCTTTCCTTTCACCACGGCGTGAGGTACAAGGACAGGTGTGGCCTCTTCTGCTCCAGGGACACAGAATCAATGACACGGGATTTTTTCAAGGTTAGCTTATTTTAGAACGGTCTGAGAATTACTGAGAAGTTGCAGAGGCAGCACAAAGCACTCCTGGAAAGCCCTTGCTCAGTTTCCCCTGCCATTCACATTTATTCCCCTATCGTTCATGTTTGTGTTGCTATGATATGTTTGTAACAATCAATGAGAGTGTGTGTGTTCACATCCCTTTTCAACCTGGAAGCTTTTATCAGGAGAGAGGTTGAGGTATGTCTCATGCCTGGTCCCCTCTTGTTATCATCTAGTATTACTGTACATAGAACAGCTATTAAACCACACGCATAGATCTCTGTTGACTGAATCCAACCTTATTCCGACTTCATTAGTTCTTCCCTAACATTCTTGCTCTTCTCAGAAGCCTATTCTGGAGTCCTTTCCATTAGCCTCATTTCCCCCGAGACTCCCCGTGCCTGTGGTCATTTCTGAGGCTTTGCTTGTTTTGGATGACCTTGACAGTCTCTAGGATAGGGTCAGAGGACTTGTAATCTAGACTGTGCCTCAGCTGGGATTGTCTGATGCTTTTCTCTGGGTAGGACTGAGCTTTGCAAAGAAGACCATGGAGGGAAAGTCTCACTCTTCCTACATCATATCAGGTCCACACTTAAGAATGACATAATGCTACTACTGGTACTGACCATTGTCTGTTCAGCCTTCCCCATTGCCAACTCCTTTCTTTTCTCTCTTACCCAGTACTCCTAAATCTTCTCTACACATCTGCTTCTAAGGAGGGAAAAAGATGCCTGTTCTTGAGGGACAAGTAGGTACTTAAAGTCTTATTCTTGTTAGATAGTTTGATTTCCCCTGTTTTTCTGTGTATTTGACTACTTGTTTATGACAGTATGGATTTCATAGATATTTATCTTCTACTTCAGATTGTAATGTAGTGCTCTGGCTAATTTTGTTGTTCAAACTGATCCTGCTTTGACTATTAATTAATTTCTTTTCATTGGTTCCTATGTCCTAATGACAGCTGTGTGTACGTATGTGTATACGTACATGTGTCTGGACACATACATGTTCTTTGTAGATTTTAAAATAGCAGATTCTAAATGCTAGCTTGAGGCGGAGGCATACCACTTGGAGACATGGTGTGGCAGCACCTGGTTTTGTCTTGTTGTACCTGTAGAGATCTGTTTCTAGCCTTCCATTCTTGAGACCCAAATATAGTCTTTTCTCCTGAACAAGCTGTTTGTCAAAGTTAATGTCCAGTTCTCAGCATATGACCTGGTTCTGGCACTTGGCATTCCTCATGCTGACCTGGGCCTCAGCACTGCCCTCCCGCTAATTACTTGAAATTAATTTGACATTTTTCTAAAAGAGGCACGCAGGAAGACTTCATTGAGCTGGTATAATCAATTTCTCATTTTTTCCCCTCAGCAGAGCCTCGCGGGGTCTTCCTTTTGCTTGACCCACTAATTTCCCCAGCACATAATTTAAAGGCTTGGTCATGAACTCAAAACAGAGCCAGTGAGAACGAGAGCTAAGGAGGCCAGGGTTGTGGGTCATGGTGAGGATTGCTTGTTTCTATGGGAACAATTCCTGGCTCAGCTCCTTGACCTTACCTAACTACGAGTTTTCTCCCCCAGAGAACCACTCAGCATCTACTCCCTGCCATAAGGTCCCAATGACAAACCAAAATACGAGTTTTCTCCCC
>NC_022015.1:26948269-26956649 GCF_000317375.1 Microtus ochrogaster | reverse complement strand
CCCCAGAGAACCACTCAGCATCTACTCCCTGCCATAAGGTCCCAATGACAAACCAAAATACGAGTTTTCTCCCCTGAGAACTACTCAGCATCTACCCCTCCCTGCTCCCACCACTGCCCATAAAGTCCCAATGATAAACCATTTGAGTCTATCAAAGCTCCCAAGGAGCCAGTGAGTTTACGGGACTGACTTATATAGCAGCTACTGGCAGGAGCATGGTGAGGCTAAAGTACCACACTGGAAAGCCCAGCAGGATGATGGCTTCCATAAAACCATGTTAGCCTTCCCCAAACCTCAGCTGCCCACAACCTACCATGATGGCCTTAACCACGGAAGCAGCTGTATGTCAGTCTATGCAGACTTAACATTCTAACACAATGATAATAATGAACGGCACTGCGTATCTCCTAACATGCCTTTGTCTGTCATCAGGCAAATATGTTTGGAGGATGAGATCTGTAAGAGCTTCTTTACATCTTCTACCTCATAGATTTCAATGACACCTCCTCAGGCATGTCCACGGACAACTGTGCAAACTGAATGCTGTACCATGTTAAGTCTGCATGTTAAGTCTCCTGGCTATCCTGGCAGAGGGTGGGAGGCATTTGAGCTCCAGGGTCAAATGGTACAAAACCAGCTCAGCTTCTGGGGGAGTTGGCCCTGCCTAGCAAGCAGGTTCCAGTCAGTGGAGTTCTGCTATAAAAACTTTTCAAGGAAAACCCTGCCAGTTGAAGATGATCCAGTGGTTTCTTTTCTCCCGAGTTCCTGCAGTGTGTTCATTTAATTGGCATTTCAGAACTTCTGTGCTGCTTGCTCAGGAACTGAACCTTTGAGACTGCCAGCTCCTCCCACAGTGCACAAAAATATTCAAGAACAAAAGGCCACTCTGGGAAGATAATTCTGTCATAACTGCATTAAAGTCCAGCACCTTCCTTTGTAGTTCAAAACAAGACTACCGGGGCACACCATTTGTGGTCCTGCAGATTCAACTGATAGGATGTGTCCGCTTGCCAGTTCGATGGCTGTCTTTAGTGTTCTTCGATGCTGTCAAAACTGTAAGCAGACTGTGTGTGTGTGAATGCCTCAGCTCGCAGGGAGCTGCAGTCCACCAGGCTCTGCCACACTTATGACGTCGTCACGCATAGGGGCACTAATAGTGCCTGACCGTCTTGTCTTCACATCTTAGTGGCTTGAGAAGTGATGAACCATGGTTCTCCACACCCTAGCCTTACTCATAGTCTTAAAGGGGGAGAGAGAGGCAGGGTTTTGAGGTCTACCTCCATGGAGTCCTAGAGGCTGCATTTTCAGCCTGCCGTTGGCAGGTGCTGAGCCTAGTCTGGTTCCGTCTGGAAGCTTCTATGGGAGACACCCGGATTGGGAACACACTCTGGATAGCCTGGAGTTTCCAGGACCAAGTGCGTAGCATATTCTGATTTTCATGGCACGTTGGTCAGTTGCCCAGATAGGGTTAAGAGCAGCTGACGGTTGGGATGGACAGAAAGGAATCCTGCAGACCCAGAGGAAACATCAAATGCTAGCGATAGACGGGAACCAGAGGCAAGCCTTTGGCCCCAGCAGGCATGATGAGGAAAGGGTTGGCAGACAAAGCTGGCAGGACAGGAAATGAGCTGGAGAAACTTTAAAGATGTCTTTCTATAAAACAAACGTCCAGAAGTGGTTAAAAAAAATGTATGCCTTTAGTTAAGTCCACACGCCTTAAGACAACACGTATACATTTTTTTTTCAGTGAAACCTTACCCATTACAAAGGCCCAGATTTTCCAGTTCCCCACATGTCCGCTCCCATGGACTTGGCCTATTATACTCATTAACCTCAGACGCAGCTCCTTACAAGAAATCCCTAGCGCTATGACAACAAATTAATTTAGCTGTTTTATTTGAAGCAGCTAAGATTGGAGCGGAGCCTCATCATTTCCCTGCTCTCTGTTTCTGGTTCGAATGAGAAGGGCATTCAATTATCCATCCCCATTTCTGTGCAGTCAGAGGCACCCACAGAGCTCTGCTCTCCCCTCCCCGGCCACTGAGGGTAATAGCAGGCTGGGTGAACTGTGCTCTGAGTGACAAGCTGTAGCCCTCTGCTTGCTCAGTATTTTTATTTTTGTGTTGTCTCTGTGTGTGTTCGTGGGGATATATTGTGTGTGTGTACAGATGAGTGTTCAAATGTGTATGTATGCATGTGTGTGTTCATGTGTATGGGGGTATATGGGTATGTGTGTGTGTGTGTACAGGTGAGTGTTCAAATGTGTATGTGTGTGTTCATGTATATGGAGGTATATGGGTATGTGTGCGTGTGTGTACAGGTGAGTGTTCAAATGTGTGTGTGTGCATGTGTGTGTTCATGTGTATGGGGCTATTGTGTGTGTGTGTACAGGTGAGTGTTCAAATGTGTGTATGTGTGCATGTGTGTGTTCATGTGGAGATCAGAAAATAAGCACAGGCGTCATTTATTAGCCACGAGCAACTCTTTTGTTGTTATTGTAGAGATGGGGTCTCTCACAGGCTTGGAGTTTGCCAGCAGGAGTAGCTGACTAGCCAGGGAGCCCCAGAGAGTGTCCTGTCTCTGTCTCCCCAGCACTGTGACTGTAAATGTGTGCCACCATCCTTGACTTTTTTTGCATGGGTTTTGGGGCTCAGACTCAGTCCCCAAAGCTTCCAAGGTAGCGCTCTACACACTGAGCACCTCTCTAGCCCTCTGTCTATTTTTGTAAGTAATTGTCATTCCTACTGTAGATAAGATGCTCTCGGCACTTGAGTTCCAAGTGAGTGAGGCATTTCCCAATGAGGCATGGTCTTGGGTACCATGCTGTGGAGTTTGAATTCTATTTAGAAGGCAACTGAAGGTCACTGAAGTGTTAAGAGGAGGCACATGACATTAAGGAACTATATTTTTGGGGAGGTTTGAAAAGAGCATCATGGGAAGTAGAATAAATAGATAAATCTTTTTCCTTGAAAAGGCCCATTATGTCTCTCTTGGTTAATTCAGTCACGTCTCATTTATGAATGGATGATGGTGCCCAAAATTTGTTCCCGATGAGAAATGGTTCTTAAATGCAGGGCCTCGTGAGGTGGCTTTTCAACCAGAAGCTGGGTTTGTCCTGTAGCCTTAAGTCATAGCCTGCTCTACAGTTTCTGCTTGAAACCCCTCTTTGGATCCAGCATAAGCTATGTCCTGTCCCCCAAACTCTAGTGCCTGATACTTGTCCTCTCCTGAGCAACAGGTCTCTTTTGCAGGAACTGCACTGCCTTTTCTCCTCACATTGGAAGGTCTTTATATTCTGTCCCCTCACTGTCTCTGGCTCTTCCTCTGCCTTTCCAGCCACAATCCTAAGACACTTCCACATGCAGCCACTCAGGACGAAGTTGGTGGCCTCCTCTTCCAGACCTGATTCACACCTTGTACTTTGCCTTTGGTACAGAAGAGGCCTGGAGTCTATCCCCTGAATAAATCCCTTTCTGACCTTGCCTGTGAGTCTGTTTATCATCACCCCATCTATCACGTGATGGAAGAGACCCTTCAACTATTGGTCCAAACCCCTCCTTCCCTTCCCCGCTGTCTCACTGAAGCAAATGTCTACCCCGTTCCCAGCCCGTGACTCTGATTGCTCTTTCTTTGATCTCCCACAGCATGCTTCACCTTTCTTTATCCTGTCTGTATCCTGCTTAGATGTCTGCTTTTTCAAATGAATTTTCCGTCTCAAGAGGTGATGTCCCCAAGTTGTCCCCAGAGCCTACCTTAAAAGCTGGTGTGATGGATACCCACGAAAGTGGATCATGGGAGGCCCCTGTTGGTTTTGTATCTTGATGCAGGTGTTGCTGGTGTGACATCTGTATTCTCAGCATCCCTTTTGCATGATTTCCTCATACCTCCATCTGTATTCCATCCAGCATAGCTGAACCAGTGAGTTCCAGGTCAGTGAGAAACCCTGTTTCAGAAAAAGGTGATCAACACTTGAGGAACAACATTTCCTCAAGCACCTGCGCGCGCGCACACACACACACACACACACACACACACACACACACACACGGATGCATGCATGCTTAATGAACTTAATGAACACTTGTCTCTGTTCAAGTGTGTTCTCTTTCCATCTCAGCCTCAGTTATACATCTGAACATATTCAGAAAATATAGATAGATTTCATGGAAAACATAAGATGTCTAGAGAAATTCGAATTTCAGACAAATAGCATTTTTTTTCTACAAATGTAGTATGTGTGATGAGGGCTCAGGACCCTCTGAGAGAGTGTTCAAGTGGGCTTGGTATTTAGAGATCACTAAGTACCAAGCGCAGAGGAAGCTTCCTGGGGCTTGCTTTGACTGATCACTAATGCTGACTATTATCCCTAAGGGCACCCCCTCGAGGTGCACATTCTCATAGTTTGCCCCAGTCACGCCATATGTGAGATGATGCTAATAGTTTCCCTAGTGTGTGCTACTCTGCGTGATAGCCTTCCTCCTTTTCTTTCTGAGGAAGACACTTACATCTTCCCGCTGGCAATGACAGTGCCACTCTAAGTGGTGGTTTACAGCGCAAGAGTGTGTAAAGGTGGTTATGCCTTTCGGCATCGATGTCCTGGGCTCTATACTGTGGCTTCCGTACCTGTCTGCTTCTCTCCCCCACACCAGCATGCACACATAACATAGGAAAAAGGAACAAATCTTTTAAAGAAAAGAGGAAAAATAAAGTTATTTAGTGATCAAATAAGAGGATCAATGGATATTCTCTATGAAAAGAATGTTTTCAGGTTGAACAAAAGCAATTCCGGATGGGTGCCCGGGACAACAGGAAGAGCACGAGGAAGCCAGTGTGGTGGCAAATGCAATCCTATTGGTGCTTTAAAACAACAATAACAAGATGCTTAGGGATCTGCTTTAAAACAACAATAACAAGATGCTTAGAGGTTTGCACCATATGGAAATGAGATAGATGAGCCCTGGGAAGGCAGGAAAAGGGCGCTTAAACTGTTGTAATTGTGTTGCTTGTTGAAGGCAGTAAAGATACTAGCAGAAGATGCACTGTAATGTCTCCCATGCTAATTTTAAGTTTTCATATAAGCACCGAGTGGATAATGTAACCATATATATGAAACTATTGCAAAAGTATGGCGAATGATACTTTTTTTTTTAGAAAAGAAAATGTCTTGGCTTTAATCCCAGCACTCAAGGAAGAAGCAGGCAGATCTCTGAGCTTTTGGCCAGCCTGCCTATTTAGTGAGATCCTGTCTTTAATGAAAGGAACAAAGAAAGAGTAAAGTCCTAATACACCAGAAAATAAGCAAAATGTAGGCTGAGTCCTAAATCTGCCAATAACTTCAGTGAAATTTCATGAACTACTTTAAAACAAGAAATTTGGGGGTGAAATTAAGACACCAAATTTCCTATGTGTGTTTTATAAGACACATATATTTTATAGTAAAATATAGTTCAAATACATGTGAAATATATCAATAGCTAAATACATTCCCCTAGAAAACAGTGAAAGCATGAATAGATATGCATATGTATATACATGCATACATGTATATATATGTGCATGTATATGGGTATGTATCTATATATGTAAGTGGAAAGACAGACAGACAGACAGATAGATGCAGACTTTGATTAAGATCTGACCACTTCTGTCTTAGTCAGTATTCTATTGCTGTGAAGAGACACCATGACCACAGCAACTCTTATAAATGAAAACATTTTGGGAGCTCAGCCCAGTGCTCCGTTGTGGCTCTCTTTCCCTGTCTTCATCCATTGCAGGATGAAGGTTCTATAGTGACATTTAAGTTAGTCATCAATTTGACTGCAGGGCAAGACCAGTTCAGGTACCCTCTCCACTATTGCTTAGGGTCTTAGCTGGGATCATTCATCCTTGTGGATTCCTGGGAATTTCTCTAGTGCCTTGTTTCTCGCTAGCCACAAATGGCTCCCTCAGTCAAGATATCTCTTTCCTTGCTGTCCATCTCTGTCCTTCTCCCATCTCGACTATCCCATTTCCTCAATTCTCTTCTTCTCTCTTCCTCCCTTTCTCCCCCAACCCCCATATTCCCAATTTTGCCCAGAGATCTATTTCACCTTCCCAGGGGAATCTATATATGTTTTTCTTAGGGTTCTACTTGTTACTTAACTCCTCTAGGGTCGTGAACTATAGGCTCATTATCCTTTGCTTTACAACTAGTATCCACTTATAAGTAGGTACATACCAAAGTCCAGTTGAAGAGTGGGAGGAACAAGAATATGAGCAAAGAGGTCCAGACCATGATGGGGGCACCCACTGAACAGCTTATCTGAACTAATGGGAGCTCACCAGCTCCAGCCAGACAAGGAAGGAACCAGCATAGGACCAAGCTAGACCCTCTGAATGTAGGTGACAGTTGTATGGCTGGGGCAGATTGCGGGGGGGGGGGCCCTGGCAGTGGCACTCGGATTTTCCTTGCTGCTTGTACTGGCTTTTTGGAACCCATTCTCTTTGGATGGACACCTTGGTCGCCTGAATATAGGGGGGAGGACCTTGGTCCTTCTGGGAGCAATGTGCCTTGCCCTCTCTAGACAGTGGATGAGGCATGGAGTGGCAGGAAAGGTGGAGGGGATGGAGAGAGTGGGAACTGAGATTGATAAGTAAATTAAAAAAAAAAACTGAAAATAAATAAATAAATGAAAACATTTAACTGGGACTGGCTTTCAGTTTAGGAGATTTAGACCATAGTTCTCATGGCAGGAAGTATAGCTGAGAGTTTTACATATGAATGTGAAAGCAGCAGCAGGGAGAGATGGCCTCTGGGCCTGGCTTGAGCTCCTGAAACCTCAAAGCCCAACCCTAGTGATGCACTTCCTCCCAGAAGGTCACACCTATACCAACAAAGCTATACCTCCTAATCCCTCTCAAGTAGTGCCACTCCCTAATGACCAGAATTCAAATACTTGAGCCTATGGAAGCCATTCCTATTCAACCACCACAAGATGGCTAACATTAGTAATTGCAATAGATTCAACATAACAACTTTGATTGGATAAGAAAATAACAATAATCCATAATGAAAACAGGCCAGTTAACCTGGCCCTGAATTTATTCACAATGAACTTCAATTTCAAATATTTTCTTTATAAAATTTTCATGAAATTTATGGAACCAAAAGAAGGATAAACTAGACAGACTTTTAGCGTAGATTTCTGTTAGATTATCGCCTAGCATATAATAACAACACTAACAGTACTAATACTTTAGATTTGGTGTACCATGTTCATGAGGATAAATGTAGCTATCATTATTACATATTCCAAATGGAAACACCACTTTGGGAAACAATTTGGAAATTTCTTAGAAAGCCCAATGTATATTTGCTATGGGCAGCAAGAGTTCACTCCTGAGTATTTTCCTAAGCAAAATAAACATGTCTAATGCAACATGAAAAATGGATGAATGGATATTATGGCCACTTTATCATGGGAGGAGGTATGACTGAGGAAGGCGTCTGAACTCCCCAGAGAGCCCTTTCACTTACACATTACTGTCAGTTGTAGTCAGTGGGAGAATTTTAGAGTACTTTCTACCTGGAATCCTTCCTCATTCATGCAATGGTCAGTGTGACAGGTCACCATGGCAATGGTCTCACAGTCAGGAAATACAAGCTATTTGTTACGAATCAAGAAATCAAGCCACCATGGTTGTTCTTAAAGCTGGTTTGGCACCAGCATTCAAGCACATCTTTTCTTCTTTACCCTATGGCCTTGTGAAGCAAGCTTGTGCTCAAAGCAGAAGGCCTTCTAATATAAGGCTTTTTTGATGGCCCAGAACAGCCTTCCTTGAGAAATGGCACCTTGCACACTGTTAGATCTCTCTGCCCTGTCTTCTTTCTCACTGGATCTCAGCAACTATTCAGCTAGCCTCACTGATCACACAAGACTAACTCAGCAGAAGGGGAAAACAGCTAAGGCTGAAGAGCCGTGCAGGTCTGTCTGTGCTTTGCCTATGAGATGACAGCAGCAAGGACACAGCTGTTGTTACCTTAGTGACACACCTAGCTCAGCAGAAGCAACAACATCAAAAGTCTGGTGACCTCTAATGACAATTGGGGATGTCCCAACCTTCTCATGAAAAGACATTTCTACTTGCTGAAGTACGTGGGGTCACACTAGCTTCAGGGACAGGGGATATAGCTGACTTGGGAAGAATATTTACCTAATACCCAGAAGCCCTGGGTTCAATTCCTAGCACTACATAAATCAGATGTCGTGGTGTGTGCCTGAAATCCCAGCCCTAAAATAGTGGAGTCAAGAGGACTAAAAATTCAAGACCATCTTCAGCTATATGATAAGTTTAAGACCATCCTCAGCTATATGATAAGTTCAAGACCATCCTCAGCTAT
>NC_022015.1:26930604-26948084 GCF_000317375.1 Microtus ochrogaster | reverse complement strand
TCCTCAGCTATCTGATAAGTTCAAGACCATCCTCAGCTATCTGATAAGTTCAAGACCATCCTCAGCTATATGATAAGTTCAAGGCCAGTGGGGATACGAAAGACTCAGTCTCAAAAACAGCAACATAAATACTAATTTCTCATTTGTGAAAATGATTAACACGTCAGGCATTAAAAGGAATGCATTAGCCCTCTGTGTCTTATTTCCCAAGATGGGTGTGCTCACAGGCATCCAGACTCCTGCTTTGTCTCCTTCATGACTAGACCCATCCACACCCTTGCTCCTTTGTTCCCATCTGGGAGTCACCCCTTTGCTGACATTGTTATCTCCATGCCCAAGTAGTAGAAATTGAAGTAAGAAGAATGTTTACTGTGTTAAGAGCATAAGTGCACGTGGTTGGGCCTCACTGTGTGAGGATGCGGTCTGTGACAGTCTCGGAGCTTTCTCAACGTCCTTTCCCAGCAGAGAGCTGTAACTCAGGGTGATGAAGTGTCGTCGTTGAGAGCAACTGGGTATAAATCATCTTGTCTGATGTTTACGGAGATCACTTCAGGCTCTCAGTTTCCTCCTTCCCTTCCACCCTTCTGTGCCTCGGCCCCCCTCCTTCTCATTATCTAAGCATCCTCACCCTAAGCAAGGGGTGAATTCTTTCCATCTCTCCATGGTCTTCCTATGATCATTTGTTTTGCTGAAGCCCATTTATCATATTCAAAATAGCATAGAAGACCAATTATTTTATTTCTTTAAAGAAAAGGCTGATTCTCCGCTTTTGGCCCAAACTCCTCAAGCTCGCTCACAAAAGGGACAGAGACAGAGAATGTGCCTGGGACTGCGCAGGGATGAGCTAATGAGAGAGGGGCGGTCTAAAAGCTGAGGGGTTCACTTGCAGACTTTGGCACCAAAACAGAGTCTCTCCGAATGGACAGCATGGAATGGTCGAAGCATAGTGGGGGTGAGAGCGTAGTCTAAGCAACAATAAGAAGATTAAGCCAAATGATTATTTGACTTAAGCCTCAGAGTTGGACAGCCGCAGGAATCCCTGTGGAGAACACACTACAGTTTGTTGCTTCTCCAGAAAATGTTGAAACTTTAGATAAAATCAGGATGTTTTTGTACACAATTTGGAACTGAGAATTTCTCTTAAGTGCCTCAAGCTGTCCCATGGTCATGATACATGCTATCCATACATGTCCCTTTCATTTGAGAAGGACTAAGTGATTTAGACCCCTGTGACCGAGAACAAACTCTAATTCCAGGATACAGAGTGTTCACTGTGTCTTCAAGTAAGGGGTGGGGGGGAGCACAGGGAAACTTGCAAGCCACCATGTCTGTATCTTGGTTGGAGGAGAGTGAGCAATATGGTGTTCGTCTTCTGTGTATTTCTCAGAGGACTCATAATGTTCCATGTCTTTCCTTGGCTTAGAACTAAGTACAACCTTGATGACTGTCCTCGAGGCTCTTGCCAGCTAGTCACACCCGATGAGTTATGACCTCATGTATACATATCCCTTCCTCTAAGAAACCCACCAGCCAACTACAGCACCCATCATTCTGCCACTTGTGCTCCTCATCCCACCTCCTGGTTTTTTCACATTTAACCCAAAACCATGCAGATTTTCATTCCGCCCTGCTGCCATACCCCACCGTCCCTTTCCATGAGACCTAAAGACGAGTCTCTTTCAGATCAAGGGCATACATGTCATTACTTTAAGAACACTCATCTTGGCGTATGTCGAATGTCTTTACGGTTTGGCGTGTTCTTCCCCCACTCAAAGGTGGTCTTCAGAAGTACATAACACACCTGTTTGTGGATGGAAGCCGTGAAAGCTGGAGCGCTCTTCTCACTCACTGAGTTAGAGCCCATCTGGTTGAACACAGCGATTTAGAAGGAAACTGGAGCTGGAGTTTGCCCGGTATGGAGCTGTTAGCACTTGGGCTGGATCATTCTTTGTGGATGGCAGGTAGGGGCTGTGCTGGCTTTGTAGGCTATCTAGCAGTGTGATGGTTAGCTTTAATTATAGACTTGATACAACCTAGAGTCACTGGGGAAGAGAGTCTTAGTGAAGGATTGTTTATATTGGTGATGGCTAGGGAGGGGGATTGTTTTCATTCAATTAACTGATACAGGAAGATCCAGTCCACTGTGGGCAACACCATCCCATAGGCAGGGAGTCCAGAACTGCATGAAAGTGGAGACAGCACAAGGTTTTAAGAACCCTGCCCAGCCTGAGGCAGGTGTGGGGTATGGGTGGAACAGGCGTCATCAGTACCATTTCTTAGCTGCTCACCTATCCAGTTTCTGGTACCTCCTCTAAGCTATAGAGATGCCTTCAGCAGAATGCTACTCTCCAAATTCTAGGCTTAACATTAGCTTTTCTTCCCAAGCTGGATCACAGTCCTATAGGCCTTTTTTGCTGTATAAAGTCTCTGTTGCTTTCAAACATCATTTCAAAAAGCCCCTGCCATCTTCTCTAGCTGTTTTCAAGGGAAAAGGAGATGTTCAAATAGCTAATGTTCAGGGTTATCCTTGCAACCACTTCTTTAAAGCTATGAACATCATACCGAAGTTTCTTGTTTGTTTTGTAACCAACCCTGGGTGGGAAGATGCATACAGGTTCACTGTGAAGTAGGCCAGGCATCTTGCAGCTTCTTTCTCTGCGTGCTCCGGGTTGTTTCCCCTAGATGAATTCCGAAGAGTGGAATTGTTGATTCAAAGCCGTGTGCATTGCTAAGGAATATGATAACAATTTCCAGATTGCCTCGTGGAAGGCTGGGCCAGTTCACACTTCTACCAGCTGTGCATGGAAATTCCTGTTTCTTGGCCTCCCACCAACACTGGCGTTTCATACTTTAATAAATCTGGCATGGCCCTGGGCAGCTACCAGGTTGGCTAGAGGAGTTACAGCGTTAAAAGCTCTTGATAGTTTGAACCCGCAGGTCACAATTCATAGGATAAATCTGTAGGCAAAGTGACAAGGTCTATGGTTCAATTAAAAAAAAAAAAAAGCCCGTGCACAGGTCTAGTGCGGGGAGATCGGAAACAATAGCCGTTCTTATGAAATAGTGAATCACAGCTGAGCCTGAGTTCTCTGGAACTGAATTTATAGAGCCAGAGGGTAGCAGTCAAAGGGGAAAGGGGGCTTCCTGGACTCTAAATGAGGTGGCTGCTATCATAACTAGTCTAAGTGTTGCTACATTGTGAAGAGAACCTTGCATACCTGACTGGCTTCCTGAGCCAGGGTAGACTGAGGGTCAGACAGTCATAGACCCCAGTGACAGCAGTTCAAGGAATGAAAGAGTGAGGCCCCCGCTGATGGGTTTGGGGAAGGAGGCAATGGCTTTGCTTTGCTTTCTTGTTAACTACATGTTAAAAGAGTTTCAGTAAGAAACAGGGCATTGTACACCAAGTAGAAAACTATTTTCAACCTGAACTTGGTTCCTAGGGGTAGGGGCATGTCTCTTCTTCTCCAGGACCAGTCCTTCAAGACCTCAGGTTCTGGGAATTGATGGGTTGAGAAGAGAAAGTGTGTAGGTACATAATTTATCTTTGTGGTGTGTGTGTGTGCATGCACACATGTGCAGATGTTTGCAAGTATATGTGTGCCTTCATTTATGTGTGTTTACCTGTACACATGAATGTATATGTGAACATATGTGTGCATACATGTGCATGTAAGTAAATGCACATACATGTATTACATAGATACATGCACCTATGCACATGCAGGTGTTGCATGAATGCCTATTTGTGTGTATGTATGTATTATATATGTATGTGCGTATGTATGCATTGTACAAATCTGTTCATGTGTGTAGATGCATATTGCATATGCGTGTATATACTTGTATATGTGTGTATGCATAGGAATGTGTGTATACACATATGTGTATGTGCATACATGTGTGTGCATATATGTATACATGTACATACATGCTTATGAATGTATGTATGCACATGTGTGCATGTGCATGCATATGTATGTGTCTGCATATATATATTTATGTATATGCATGCATGTGTATCATATACTTGCACAAGTGTACATGTGTTTTTGTATGTTTAGATATATATGTGCATGCCTGAGTATGTGTGTACTTGCATGAATTTGTGTGTGTCTCTGCGGTTCAACACTATCACCACACATCTTTCCCATTTCCTGTCCATTCTGTGTCCATTGTTTGTTTTCTTTGCTTTGGTTTGGTTTTCTTTATTAATGGCATCTTTCTGGGGTAGGTGAAGAATTTAAAACCTGTGCAGGTGGGATGGTGGCAGGGAAGTGTGGGTTCTTGCTGGGAAAGCCACGCAGGTCCTGTACACCTTTCTCAGTGTTCCCAGCTCCCTTTTTTTGTTCAGATAACTTCAGGCGATAGTTCAGATGTGATTCTTAGGAGTGACTCCTCTCAATCCTGCCTTGAGGACAGCAATAAGTGCATGGTTTTATGCGTTTTGTGATCAGGTACAATGGCTTGCTGCAGACTGGAAACTGAATTCTATGAGAGAGTAGGAGTGTTAGGAGAAGAGAGCAACAGAGATGGGGCCAGAACAGACATTCACCGTGAGTTCCAGAGAGTGCTGCTGTGTGCCAGTCTTGACCTAGTAATGATGCGAATGGTGTCCTTTAATCCCCGGCTGGTGAACCATGCTCACGATGAGGACGTGGAGCTGAGATCACCTGACAATGACCATGTCAGGCAGAAAGTGATGGAGCTTGAGTTTGGCCCTCGTTCAGCATGACCCTAATTAATTTGGGGAGAGGAAGAGTTTCTTGTGAAAAGATGAGCTCTGGTTTCCTGTGAAGCTGTTTGTGTGTTTTCTGCACCACTTTGCCCTCAAGGAACTGGCAGGAGAATGTTTGATTTGAACTAGATGGCCAAGTAGCAGGTTCTGTGCATCCTGTCCTAGCACAGACCGTAGGTGAGGCCCTTCCTCAGACACCAGGGATGGATGTACACGCACTTTTGCTTATACAGAATGTGTCTGAGTAAGCAATCTGGAAACTTTGATTCTTACAAATAAAGACTTTTTTTGGGGGAGGGCACAGTTTCAAGACAAGATTTCTCTGTAGCTTTGGAGCCTGTCCTGGAACTAGCTCTTGTAGACCAGGCTGGCCTCGAACTCACAGAGCTCCACCTGCCTCTGCCTCCCGAGTGCTGGGATTAAAGGCATGTGCCACCACTGCCCGGCTCAAATAAAGATTTTTTTTTTCAATAGACATTCTATCTCTAGGAAATAATGGAATTTTGGTTTTCATTAGTTACAAACCTTTCTGGGTCATTATAAATTGCGCAATCACACACCCAGTCCGTCGGTCAGCTGAGTCTTGTCCTCTCTTTTTCCAGCCAGCAACTCAACATTGTTTTATTTTATCGTCCAGTCAAATTGACTATCATCTAAAATTATGGCCATTCATAGGAATGGAGTCACTCTTCCCTTCTCTGCAGAAGATGCGGGATAAACCCTGAACATCCTGGCCTTCCTCCCCAAGCAAAGACATGTGATGTCATGGCTATGGTCTGTCTCCCACCCACCTCCACCCAGCCTGTATTTTGGTCCATGTCCTAGAGTCCTCACAGTGACCTCACTGGCTGCTGCCTTACTTCCACTCCCGTGGTCCAGTTTCACTTTGGTCCCTCTAGGAAGGCTCCAAACAGACAAGGTCTCGGTAAGCACCAAGTGTTATGAAGCCTCATCCTCATCCAGGCTTTGTCTTCCCATTGTGTTCTGAAGATTATTTATGTTAATGGTGAATTTAAATATCTAATTTGTCGATGCAGTTTCAGCTACCATGTAACTAAGAGCCATATCTCCAGTCTAAGATATTTTAAAGATTCTGATCAAGATTGGTATCGAGGTAGACCATGCACTTAGCATGGTGTGTAGCTCTATCCTGGGAATGTTTGCTGGTGAATCCATTTCATCAAGGATTGATGGTGTAAACCCCCAAGCCTTGGTTTTGTGCTGTTTTATTTTTCATTGCTGGAGATGGGACTTTCTCACCTCGATGACTTTCCTCCAGTTTCCTCCCTCCTTTTCTTCTCGTTTTTTCTCTTTTCCTTCTCCCTTCTTCCCTGCCTGCTGTTTTCCAGTATCAGAGACAAAGCCTCAGACCTCTGTGAAGTGGTCACTCAGTTTCAGCCTTAACTCTGATTTTACACTTTCTATGCCAGAGAACATGGCCTGAGTCTTGTGGGTGTGTTTTTAAAGTTGGCTGAAATGTCAAAGGGCCCCTTGGCTAGTGAAGAAGGTACAGCCATGAACTCAAGTGGTGTTATGCCAGGTGGAACATGGCAGCACAGTTAAGAGGCAGAGTGGGTGAGAAGCAATGAATCTGATAGGCCCTATCCATGAAAGGTGGAACAGGTCAGAAGACATATTTTTAAAAATGATTTTATTTATATGTCATGCGTATATGTGATATATGTGCATATGATGTATGTATATGAGCATATATGTTACAGTATATATATGATGTCAGAATAAGTCAATTCTCTCCTCCCACCTTTATGTAGGTTCCAGGACTGAACTCAGGTTGTCAAGCTGATGATGTGGCAAAGGCCTTTACTCACTGAACCACCTCTCTGGCACCTAAATTTTACTTTTTAGTTGACTAATCTTTGTACATTTTTTTCTGAGCAGGATATAATATTTCAGGAGAGGAAATATAGCCGATATTTTTTCATTCTATTTCCATAATATAGCCCACTATGTGATGATCAACCCAAGATATTAGGGCAAGTGCTTCATCATCCCAAGCTCTTGTCATTTCTTTGTTATAGGAACATCCAAAACCCTCTCTTGCAGTCATTTTGATTACAGGGTGCAATATTGTTTGGTTTGGGGTCAAGGACTGCAAAGACGAACACAAATATAGGCCCAGCAGTGTTACAAGGATGGTGAAGGGGCCTGGCCTGGGGTATAGACAGCACCAGGATCTGGAACTGTACGAAAGCAGTGAGTGAGCGGAGCACAGGCATTTATTGCTCTCTGCTTCTTGTCTGTGTGTGCCATTGGACCAGCTGCCTCCAGTTCCTGCTGCCGTGGTGTTCTCTCCCTGATAGAACCCCCCAAATCCATGAGCCAAATAAGTGAGCCAAAACCAGCCCTTGATTCTTTCCGTCGCCTTTCTCCGGGTATTTCATCACAGTAACAAGGAAAGAGTGTAGGTCAGGTGGACTGATTACATCTTGACTTACAGTATTCCCAACTGCAAGTTTACCTGGATATAACCCAATCACAGGTTGAAGGACAACCATATAAGGTAGCCCAGGGGTGTGGTGTGATGAGGACCATGTGAGAGCAGAGAATTTCAGACAGACCGCAGAAGGAATCACAGGACCCAAGTCAATATAGATCTAAGAGAAGGATGGTGTGAGATAGCAACCATGTGGCCCCAAAGGAGGGCAGATGCAAGGGCGAGAAGGGAGCACACAATGAGGAGTACCCTTGCGGGTGTTTGAAGGAGGTGAGAGTTTTAAACTCTGAAGCCTTGTGGTTGCTGCTGATAGTGCAATGGGACAGGACTTTCCAGACATGTGTATGACCCAGAAGAAGAGGGGGACCTAAAAACCTAAGGCCTTCTGCATATGTGGCACTGGCTTTGAGGGTCCGTTGCTTTAAAAGGAAGAGCTGAATCCCACTTTTCATTTAGTGACATGTTATGGGTGGGACTTCCTGTCCCAGGACTCTGCTGATAAAGAAGACTGGAAGATTTCCCAGCCTAGGGAAATGAGAGGCCACAGGGAGCTCTCACACCTAGAGGGGCTGAACCCTGGACTCTTCCTGAGTCTGACGTCCTCATGGCTGAGCCTGGGATTGCATCCATTCCCCACACCTATCCTCTTCTCCCAATTCCAGAGGTTCTACTCTGCCAGCATTAGCCTGCACCTTCTTTCTTCATCTTCTGCTTCCTTTTACCCCTCCCTATCCAGAAACTCAAATACTCAACAAATAGCACGAAAGGCAAGCAAAGGGCAAAGCTGGTGACAGTTGTACTGTGTGTCTGATTATCGTGACATGTGAATTCTCTTCACAAGGTCTGTATGCAGCTTGAGGGGAGCTTTCATGGCGCAGTTAGAATGGGTTTACAAAAGCTTAGCAATTAGCCGTAATCCTGTTTGTAATAGAAGTTGTTTGCACTTTGCTTTGCTGAGTCCACAGCAACTTGGCAGTGCCACTGTGATCGATAGCAGTTCTCTTTAAAGGGCTTCTTATATTCTGCTAATGTTTATTTGAAGGCAATTGCCATGATGCTTGGTAAATGGCTCTCGGTCAACACGAGAGAGGTGCATTCTCTCTAGAAGACAGCTCGCGTGCAAACAGAGTAGCAACTTAAGCTATTAACTTCCTCTGAGTGACAGGTTTGAAATGGTGTTGCTGAGGGGGAAAACAAAGCAGACTGTAAATGTTTCCAGACATCAAATTAGTTAGATAAATGAACTTTGAATAGGAAACCAAGATTTCTGGTTAATTCACACGGTGCATGCTGTGTTGTTGGAAGGCCATTCCAGAAGGTAATTCTGTGCTAGACTGTAATATTTTTAATGCCACAATTGCATCTGCACACCACAGGAAGTATTATCTTTAAGTTATTTCAAGCCAAGGTGAAATTTAGAGATGAGTGTCGCACTGTATCCACGCAAGCTTTTTTTCATGCCTGTCTGCTACAGGGATGGTGCTCACGTACAGATTACTTAA
Organism: Microtus ochrogaster; assembly: GCF_000317375.1. Taxonomy (NCBI): domain Eukaryota; kingdom Metazoa; phylum Chordata; class Mammalia; order Rodentia; family Cricetidae; genus Microtus; species Microtus ochrogaster. The sequence goes on along the minus strand of NC_022015.1, from coordinate 26,939,389 downwards.
AATCGTCTTCCCATGCGGGAGAAAAGAGAAAGCTAATTTGTTTCCAGCAGTCCACCCAAGATTGGCCTGAAGCCTGACTCATAAATAGAGCCTCAATTAATAAACATATAACATATCTTTATGAAAAATTTAAAGAAAAACAATTTACGATGGCCATTTAGATCTAAATACAAAAAGCTTGTAAAAAGAGCTTCATCTGGATAAACTGCAATAAATAATAAGAGATATGGTGTCTTACTGCCATCAGGCTAGGAAATCACGGTTCCCTTTGCTGTTGGGTTTCTATGAGGAAGACACATTCCCGTTTCATCAAGTAGAAAGGTTTACAAATAGGCATTTTACCGCTCAGATCCTTCCACAATCTTCTTAATGATGTCAGCTTTGAATGCTTCCGTAAAAAATGGCCTTGACTTAGATGGCTCAAAACAGCGTCTGTTTCTCATCTCCCAGGTCACTGGCCTGAAGTCCAGTGAGTGGGGTGTGGCTGGACTCCAAATCCCAACAAGATAAAGAAGACAACTCAGCCAGCCTGCGTCTCAGGAGACACCAAGGCAGGATCCATTTCAGTTCCTTAGAGGTGTGGCAGAATCTGCTCTTTGTGGCTGGGGGCCAAAGTCTGTAATTTTTTTTTCTCCATCTTCAAAGTGAGCGAGGCAAGGCTGGGAAGACAGCTCAGGCTATAAATTTGCTTATTCTGCAAGCATGTGTTTGTTTCTCAGGTCCTCTGGGAAGTCACAGCAGTGGAGTTGGAGGCAGCTGGATCTGTTGCAACTACAGTCAAGAAGCAGAACGCAATGATGCTTGTGTTCAGCTCACTCATTCCCTTGATACGGTCCACGATCCTAGCCCAGGGAATAGTGCTACCCGTAGGGGCCACTTCCTGTCCCAGTTAACCTTATTGGTAACTCCACACAGGCACGTGTAGTGGTATATATCATTGCAGTGCCGGAGAGGCAAAACCAAGTGGGTCCTTGGGCTCGCTGGCCAGCTAGCCTCGCCTAATCAGCGAGTTCCAGGCCAGTGAAGAGACCCTGTCTCTAAAACCAAGGTGAACGGCACCATGGAAATTACACCAAGTTTTACGTCTGGCCCCTACATGCATATGTTTTTATAAGTACCTGCACATGTGTAACCCACACTCACAAACACACGCTTGAATGCACACACGCACTGCCTTTAGAGGGCCATGTGACTACACTGACTCCTACCTAACTAAACACACAGGTAATTGCTCCACCTCTAGGTCCTTTCTCGTAATCAACCTCACAGGCTCCTTTATCTCCCGAGCTGACCTAGTCCTGGTTTCCTCAAATGATGCATGAACAAGGAACGGGTGTTGTCTCTATGTTTTTCTAGTGAGGAAACTGAGTTTTTATAGAGTTAAACAACTGATCTATGGACACTCATCTACCTGGAGCCCCTCCCACTGAGCCACTTCTTAAAGCAAAACACCATGTTTTTCAAGAAAGTGTGAAATAGGTCTTGGTTCGATTGCTATAGTTTTGTGGCTAAAGGTGGGGAAGTTGTTCTGTGGTCCTAATGTTCCGTCTAGGGGACTCCTGGAAGACAGGCAAATGCTCAGCCACCTCCCTCTGGACCTTTGGAGGGAGTCTGAGGTTCCTTCCCTGGAACTGGATCCTGACACCAAGCCAGGCCATCTGCACACGATGATACTTCTCAGGAAGGATGCCACTTACAGAGGTACCAAGAGACTGGTGCCTCGAGGCTGCTGCCTCCTGTGTGCCTCCAGGGGCTTTGCCTGTGGGCTTGGGTTGCAAGGGTACCATAGGCCCCTTAGGGGATAGCTGATGAGAAGTTCCCTATTCAGACATTGCCTTCTCATGTTCCTGAGTCCCTGGCAGTTGTGGCCACTTGGGAGTGTAATTCTGTCTCGCTTTACTACCCAAAGAGATGCCTAAAGGCAGGAGGAGGGGAGAAGACAGACAGGGCTGAGGGCCCCTGTCACTGACTGCTGGGGAGCTGTCAGCTAGATCCTGTTGGAGGTAGACTTCAGCAGGCTGATGCTAACTCAGTCCTGTCCCCTGACTCCCTGTCTGTGGCATCCTGTCCTCCAGATGTCATGTCATTAAACTGCACAGCGATGAAGTCATTACCTCTCCACCACGTCACTTTACCACCCCCAGGCCATCCTGTCACCAACCAGTCTTGTTACTATTGTGTCTCCGTGAGGTCCAGAAGCCAAAATCATTAGGAGACAGGCCTCTAAGGAGAGGAATTTCATGAAATCCCCCTGCCAGGCTCTCTCCAACACTGCCCCATGCAGGTGAACCCACAGGGTTTCTCTGCTCCCGGCCGCACCCTCTACTCTTCATCTGGAATCTTACAGGAATATGCGTAAGTCGTAGGTCTTTCCACTTCTTTTCTGTGGCCCAAGGCAGAGCCCTCCCCTTTTGTTTTGGTGTCTTAATACTGAGGTGCACAGGAATGAATCTCTGGGGTATTAAGAGACTAGAAAGGAGCACCCTTGTTGGTTTTCTCCAGGGTCATATATAGATTAACCCTTCAGCTTCCTTGGGGCTAGGGGTGTGGCTGTGTAGCACAGTACTGGCCTGTCATTCTGGGGTCTCTCCCAGCATCACAAGGGGTAGGGAATGGAAAACTGGAAGCACCTTTCTCAGCCAAAGCAAGCCCTGCTGGCCTCCCACCCTCAGAAGAACAACACACACACACATCCATTCTCACTGACTGTGTAAGGGGTCCTGTGTCATAGCCTCCTGGGACACTCAGGGGTGTCAGACTCTTGGTGAGGTGGGCAGCTTGTGAGGCTTCTAGAGAGGTTCAGTGTGTTTCTCAGGAACAGTGTGTGGTGGGGAGAGTCTGGACTCCCTCTCATGCCTCCAGAGAGGAAATTTACAGTCCTGGTGTCCCTTTTCTCCCCAAGTAAAGTGTTCCTTTGGGATCTCCTGTTGCGTCTCCATGCCATCCTTCGCCTATGCTGTCTCTAGGTTGCCATGCATGGTACAGAAAGCATGCATAGGTGGGCCTTTGCATGCTTGCCTTCACAATGATTCTGCTCTCTGGGGAGAAGTGAACCATTAAAAAATAAATGAAAACACAAATGAATACCCACTGGTAATATCTGCTAGAAGAGGCAGAACCAGGGAGAGAGCACGTGGCTTGCTAAGGTGGTCATGACCAGGACAATGGTCATTGGTTAGGGCTCACAGAGAAACTAGGGAGGACATTTCAACATGAGATTCTAGAATGCAACATAAATCTATAAGAATCTAAATCATTTGCTGCAAATGTAAGGGTTAATTAATTCCATAATCAGAAATGGATTAAGAACTGGGCCAGGGTGGGGGCATCAAGGGGAACTAAAGCCCTACTTGGGCCAGAAGAGGGTAGGAATATACTTTCTCAGACATGCATTATACTCTCCAGAGGGAAAAGCAATGGTGTGTCTTCGGCCACAAAATGAAGTTGGAGAGATTACCTGATATAATTAGTGAACCCAGTATTGGAAAGTAAAAATAAAACCTCATTTCATATGTATGTGTGTGTGTGTGCGTGCATGTGCACGTGCACGTTTGTGTGTGTTTGCTCATGTGTGCACGTGCATATTGGCAGTGCTAGGTATCCAACTCAGGGCCTTATACATGCTAGACAAGTACTCTACCACTGAGCAACAATCTAAGCAGCTTTCAGTGTGGAGAGTTTGTGCTCGGCTCACAGCTGGACACATGGCCATGCTAATACCAATTTTCCACTGCAAAAATAAAGATCACCAGCTCACCGATAAAAAAATCACTATCACTTATGTAATGACTAATAGGCCCCAAGCCAGGGACCTCCTGGGATGTTGCTGCCTTAATTCCTCACCGTGCTGTCCTGCATTTAATTCAGTTTTGTCTTCTCTGCATTCCGTAGTGTGCAGATCTCGCAGGCTGTAGAGCTAACGTGCTAATATTAAAGTGGTAATCAAGATGCCTCTAAATATTCATAGCAATAAATGCCTCCCTTGTGCCCCGTGAATGCCAGGGCTGCAGTCTGAAACATTTATTTAGTGCTGGAGAGGGATTTAGTTATTCCTGAGTTCCCTTGAATGCAGTATTTTAATATTGTTGTTATGCCTGAAAAATGAGATCCCCCTGACCTTCCAGCGTGGATGGTTCAGATGGATGGCTTTGGCTCTCAATGGGTCCCTTGGAAAGGATGACCTCAGGCTGTGATGGAAATAGACATGGCTATTGAGGGTGAGTCTGTGCTGCTGCTCAGTCTGGTACCAAGTCACTGCCAAGTGGCCTCAGCTTCAAGGTCAGGGTCAGATTTTTCTAAGTCATTGAAAATTGTGTGTGTGTGTATTTGTCTGTATCTGTGTGTAAGGAGTGAGTTGGATGTAATAATGAAGAAGAGATGTGTAGAGTGAACCATATCCCTGGCCCTGCCAGATCTACTGAAGCCCTAACCCCTAACCATGACATGTAGAACATCTGGAGGCCTTTAAGAGGCTGCCTGGATAAACTGAGGTCATAGGGTACAATAATGGCCTTTCCATCACTGTGGCCAAAATACCTAACAGGATATATTAAGAAAGAAAAGAACAATTTTGGCTCAGCATCAATTTCAGTCATTCTGGCAGGGAATGAATGCTGTGGCGGCCCAACTTATGGACATAAAAATACATTGGCAGAAGCTACTTACCTCAGCATGGACAGGAAGCAGAAAGTGAAGCCATATCCAGGGACTAGGAGCCTTCAAGAGCCAGTACTTAGTGCCCCACCTCCACCAGTAGGCCCCATTTCATAAATGTGCCACAACATAATAATAGCATCTCACACTGGGAATCATGCATTCAAAACATGAGCCTGTGAGAGGCATTTAGATTCAATCTGTAACACATGGGTAGGTCCTAACCTAACAAGGCAGGTGTCCTCATAAGAAAAGATTGGGGCACACACATGCGAAAGACAGCATGAGCCTACTTTAAACAGTTCTATCCTTATGCAGTTAGACCTGGGCTTGATATAATAAATGTAACTGAGCAAGCTGGGTATAATAATCTAGTAAGTAGCGTTCCTCCAGGGCCATTGCTTCAGTTCCTGCCTTGGCTCCCCTCAACGATGGACTATAATCTGTAAGACACATAAGCCCCCTTCTCTCCAGGTTTCTTTTGGTGACAGTGTTTACCACAGAATCAGAAAAGCAAACTAGAAAAATGCGCTTTCTACAATTCGGGGAATAGTCCATATTTTCATTTGCAGAGTAGGTAACATATTATTTTATTGTTTTTGAAAAGTGCATCGATGCACTTTACATATTTGTTTAGAGGTGCTTTCCTTGGTTTAAGAGATAAAATCATAGTTACTGCCTAAATGTCTTTGGCATATTGACTAGAATTTGATTGATTGGTTCAGTGAATAGTGTTCTTTGCACATCCAACAAAGGATGTAGCTCTGTTAGGTGATCAATCAATATATCATCTTCAGAAAAGGCATGTTGGGCTTGATGGTCTTCAATCAATAACAATTAGGAAAATGGATGTAAGCATGCTTTTAAACTAAAATATCCCGTCAGTGAGTGCATCAGAATGAAAGTCTCCCTCCCTTCTCTTCCTCTACTAGATTTTTTTTTTTAATTAACCAGACCCCTCCAAATATACTATGGTGGTTTGAACTGGTCATCAACTTGGTAAGATCTAGTATCATCTTGAAGACAAGCGTCTGGGCATATCTGTGAGAGATTGTCTAGACTGGGTTCACTGAGGTAGGAAGCCGCATTCCTAAAGGTGGGTGGCACCATCCCTAGGACTGCGCTGCATCCCCAGATGTGTGGGTAAATGGGTTAGCCGAGAGAAGCAGGGGAGGGAGGACGGTAGAGCAAGAGTAAGTAAGAGAGATCTGCAGAGCCACTTCCCTAGCAGGGATGGATTCCTTCCTTCACTCCCACCTATGATTTGCCCAGCACTTTCATAAACGTTATAAAGAAGCACAGGCCAACACACTGATCACAAGTAGGTATGAGGCCCCTTCCTGCTAAGGAGAAAAGGACAGAGCAGCAGGAGGTTGGTGCTGAGGTCACGCTTCTCCTATTAGTTGACTTTTAAGCTGATTCCAATAGACAGGAAACGCATCCCAGATAGAGAAGCCAGCATGTGCAAATTCGCAGAGCAACAAGACAACTCTTGCGTTCCAAGGGCAGGCACGATCAGGAACTAGAGCCAGGTAAGGAGGGAGGAGGACAGGGTAGGCATGTGTTGAAGGAGCTAAAGGCCTGTCAAGAAGGGGACATGGGGAAGCACAGGCTGGGTTCAAATGCCAGGATCTTAGTGCAGTGGGAGATGAGCACAGGCTTGGGCAAGACTGAGGTTGTAAGTGTCCTTCCACGGTTGGAGAAGGATGGATGGGAAAAGAAGAAAGGTGGACCCGGGAAGACCTGGGTTAGAAGGGTTGACAGGAGGAAGGCACCTACTGAGTGTTGCCTGTGAGTTGAACAGGAAAAAAAGGTGGAGGGAAGGATAGGAAGGGCCTTGGCAGCAGGAGAGGTGCTTTAGTGAACAGTTTCTGCAGGACTGGCTACAGTCCTTAGAGGGGTGGGTGTGGCCGGAGAACCTAGGGGAGGAGTTCAGGTGTTCCCACTGTGAGCAGGCAAGGAATAGAGGTGCCCTGTGTGCTGTTGGGGAAGGTCAAGGAAAGAATAGATGGGGTGGTCAGGGTTGGTGTTCAGAGGGAAAGGTTCAAAGGGGGAATAGACAAAGGAAAAGGTACGCTGGCTACATCAAAGCCAGAAGCCCCATTTTCCAATTCTGCCACTCTGGTCCTTGGTACTTGGAGTCAAAGAAAGTCCCCAAGAAGAAAATCAACCTCTCCCCCTCCCCCTCCCTCAAAATTAGTCTTGACAGCCCCTCCTTCCTCTCCGCTGACAATAGTGATGTAGAACATCAGGACATTGGCAAGGTGAAGCCAAGTGCTTTCCAGCTAACTTCCTGCTTATCTATCTTCCAGGATCATCCAGATGTGCTGACTGTGCAGCTGCAGCTGGAGAGCCGAGAACTGATCCTAAGTCTGGAAAGGAACGAGTAAGTCAGCTTCGTTCTCGTTCAGAAAGCGACAGGAGAAAGTTAGGACAGTTCGCGGAAACCTGTTCTATAATCAGGTCACCGTCAGGATGTATTTGATCTCACAAGCTTGCTCCAGTATTACACACTCATCTTGTGTTTTTATTTAAAAATTTGTCCCTTTAAGGGAGAAATTATAAATTTCCAGAAAACAGGACACTGTTTTTTTGTTTTGTTTGCTTTTCTGAGAGCATGGGTATTGTTACCTTTTGTGGATGGCTTCTCAGGTGAAGTGGTGTCTACTGAGAACTCTCTTCACCTCCATTTTACACCCCCCACACACACCAGCCCTCCCGCAAGCACCACAGCTACAAAGGGCTTTTCTTATCTATTTAATTCTTCCTCTAGCTAATGAGGTCTTCCAGCGAGCAGTCTGTGTTTAAAGGAATAACTCTCTTTGCCAGGTCCCACCTGGATTAAAGCAGGAGAGCTGGGAGCTTTCCCCTTGCAGGAGAGCTAGCTTTTCTTCCTCACTTTTCAGGAAGATGGGGTGGGGAGTCGGGGAGCTGACAGAGAGAAGAGGGAAGACATACAGTCCCAGAAACCAGAGTGAATCTTGGTGGGGACAAATCAGGACGCTCATCAGAGCAGAGCTTGAGTTTGTGGCTAAGAAAGCCAGATGGAAGAGATGTCCTGCCATGCGGCATCTAAGGCCACACAGTACGTTCAGTCGGTATATATGAAATGACACAGCCTGCTCCCTGGGATCTGCGAGCTGCCACTTTGCGTTTCTTCTTACAAGTCTACCCTTCACCATCAAGTAGATCAAAGGCTTGCAAAACAGTGAATATATGATATGTATTAGCTTTTCTTATATCCTGATGACTTGAAAATAGATTCAGGCACATGGATTGAATACTTGGGGCTTAAACTGAAAATTATATTGCTTTTATGTATCTGCCTTCAGAAAGAAAATATTTTAAAGATCTTTCTAGACATTGTAATTAATTAGAGGATGTGTGTGTGTGTGTGTGTGCGTGCGCATGCGCGCACACATGTGCACGCACATATCAATGTATATTTATATGTGTAAGCCAGAAGCTGACTTCCTCAATTGCTCTGAGCTTTTTGAGACAGGGTCTCTCATTGAGCCTGGAGCTAACAACTAAATTTTCCCTGGGAAAGCCCCCAGGATCCTTTTGTCTTTGTTTTTTAGTGTTAGGATTGTAGATATTGGCTTTTATGTGGGTGCTAGAGTTCCAAATTTAAGTCACCATATTTATGTAGCAAGAACTATAGCCACTGAGCAATCTCCTCAGCCCCTCTGTTTTTGTTCATTTAAGAATATTGTGAGAAATTCACTTTTTTCATGGCTGCACGTGTATGGCTTTAAAAATATCTCCATTGAGGTGATTAGGGAATGTGGCTAGAATTATGAACTGTCTTCATGTGTTTGAACACTTGGTTCTCACATGGTAGCACTGCTTTGGAAGGTTGTGAAAGCTTCAGGAGGTGGGAATTCTCTGGGGAAGGTAGATTGGCTGTATAGCCTGTCTCACTGATCTGCTCTCTTGTAGTAATAGGAGCGGCGGGGCTGCGTCCCCAGCACCCCGGCTGCCTGCAAGGCTAGCTTATGCCCTGAAATAACAACACACAAATTGTATTCATTTAATCACTGCTTGGCCCATTTCTGTCTAGCCTCTTCTTGGCTAACTCTCGCACCTGGACTAGCCCATCTCTAATAATCTGCTGTAGCCCACAAGGTGG
>NC_022015.1:26923855-26929419 GCF_000317375.1 Microtus ochrogaster | reverse complement strand
CATTCTGTTCTGTTTACTCCTCCCACCTATGTTTTAACCTATCAGGGCAAGCAGCTTCTTTATTTAATTAACCAATGACCTTCCTCCATCACTCTCTGCTCCTGACAGTGGGAACAGTGTGGCCAGCTGCCTCACACCCCTGCTACTGTGCATTCTCTACCATGATAGACTGTGCTCCCCAACTGTCAATCAGAGTAAACTTTCCCTGAAGATGCTTCTTGTCAAATATTTAGTCACAGCTATGAGAAAAAAAAAAGCTTGTATTCTAGATGCTATCTGAAAGACACAGGAAAACAAACAAGAATCTCGTAAGAACCCCCGTGGTGTCACGTGTCCTCTATGGGTTGTTATTATTGGCAGCACAGGCTTAGAAATGTCTGTGTGGTGTATGGTCCAGGTATCTAGCTGTTTGAAGGTACATGTTGCCCAGCACAGGGAAGACTGTGACCCTGATTTACACATGATCTTAGGGATGTAGGTAGGAGATAGAAAAAATCTCATGAAATCCTTTCTGTTTTTTACTGCAAAAAGTCTGCTCTGGAACAGGACAAGAGCACTGCCAAGGGGGTGAAACCATGAGTCACAGCAAAATAAACCAACAAGCAAACCCTGGGTGGCAGGGTCAGCGCGAAGGTGGATTCCTGTCTTAGCAGCATGGCTTTGCTTTGGTCTCTGGAGCTGACACCACATTCTTTGTATAATCTACGTGCTCTCATTTCACTTGTCATACTGACTTGCCCCTCCATATAAAATGCTGTCTTGGCCCCATCTGGTTCTCTGGGTTGGAAAGTGGCTTAATCGTCCTGCTCGTGGCTCCTTCTCAAAGTGATTCGCACTGTTACTGGAGATAGCGTGATGCAGGCTGACAACAAGACGGGATAATTTGTGTGGAAAATCATCCCCAAAGTGCCTCCATTTATTTCTATCCAACCCTTTAGGCCTTTCCTGAGATAACCCCAGAATTAGAAAACTTAGAAACGTGAAACCTTCTCTTCTCAATGTCTTTTTTTTCCCCTAATCTTTTCATCAGCCCATGTTTTTGAAGTGTGCGGATTATGGGACTGGAGAGATGGCTTGGAGGTTACGAGCTCTTGGGGTAGGACCTGGGTTCTGTTCCTAGAACCCACATGGCAGCACCCTGCTGTCTGTAACTGCAATTTCAGGGGATTCAGTGCCTTCTTCTAGCCTCCCTGGGCGTTACAGTCCACGGTACACAGACATGTGTGTAGGTAAAGCACCCATACAGATAAAATAAAAGTAAATCTATCTTTTAAAAAAAAGTATATAGATTACTTGGGCATGGTGGTGTATATAGTAATCTCAGCACATTGGAGACCGAGGCAGGAAATTCTCCATAAGTTTAAGGCCAGTATGGGCTATATAGGGAATTTCCAGGCTAGTCCTGGCCAAAAAGAAAAAAAAAACTTAATAAAAAACTATTGTAATAAATTTAAAATATATGGCAAGGACATAACCTACCCCCCTGGATGCTAGCTTTGATTTACTGATTGCTAGATGTACCGATTTTGTTTTTTGCACTGCTGGTAATCAAACCCAGGGCCTTGTGTGTGCTCCATCCTCAGTCCCTTACCTGTGCCAACTTTAACGACCACATTCGTTAAAAGTAATGTTTTCATAATTAGAACGTTCTGCTATTACTCTTTTAATGATGCTTTGCCCAAATATTCAGTGTGACCTTTCAAGAAGAAACGTCTATTAAAAATGAAGCAATAAATACCCCAAAATGTACCATTTTGTGAGCAGGGTAAAAATGTTACGATTTCCCTCATGCTGTCAGACACAAAAGGTAATTAATCAAACATCATATAATTAAATTTTAATCTCCATAGCCTTTGGCCCAGGAAATTCAATTTAGAAAGTTTGTTCAAATCAAGCTATAAGAAATAAGAACAGGTCATTTAAATATTTAGCATCCAGGACAGTTGAGGGTCTGACCAATCAAATGGCCAGCCTGTTACAGCCTACGAGTTAGGCCCAGGTTCAAAGTCGTTCACTGTCGAGTCTCTTCCTCAAAATTATATTGGCGGGAGATATTAAAACAATGAAGAACTTTACTATCAAAAAGACATTCAGTGATGTACCCAATGTAAATATCATGTTAGGAAATGGCATACATGGTGTCCATTTTTATTTTTAAATGACATGCGTGCCACATCGCTGCGGACATAGGAATTATAAAAGCCTGTATCATTTTACAATAAGAATATACCATATTATAAGTTAGGAAAGAATTTCATTTTAAAATGTCAAGACTTAGGAATGTTTAAAAAGAGGAAAGACGACGTGTGTGCCAGTCATGGAAGGACACCCAGTGCAGGGCCCTTTTTAAAGACCTTTGAACATCCTCTGCCAACTCCCAGAGAGCGAAGATGGTCTACCGATTGAGCACCAAACCCCTGGGCACCCTGAAATCTGTTATAATTAAAAACCTGCTCAGCAATTAAAACTGAACTAAGAGTGGCCTTGTCCCCTTCAGTCATAAGAGCTATCATCTAAAGCTGATTCTGGCAGAGTCCCCTCATTATCCTTCGCAAATTCCTCCACGGTAAGACGGTTCTTCACAGGGCTGGCTTCTTATTAAATACTCATTTCAGGGAATCTGTTTGGTTTGCCTTCTAGCATCCCTAATTTGTCCAGAGATCTGCCGGTGGCTTAAAATATGTGTTTGTGTAGCCATAATTGAATGTTTAAAGAAACATTATGTTTCCCTAAGCAGCATCTATCAGGACATTGCTGTCTGCTGATGGGACAACCGGGACCAGGTTTTAGCTGCTCTGACTCCCCTGCATCCCCGTGGATTCCCTTAGTCATTCCTCAGTGTTTCAGAAACTGCATCTTTGATCAACATGCTTTATGGGACATGCTGGCCAGCTTAGACAGCCATTTTATTTTCCAATTTTGTATTTTTCAAATTGAGAGCACTAGACCCTATTCAACCCATCTCTCAGCCCCAGGGAGCCTTCCGTTTGCAAGCCCTGTTCCCTGACCGATCAAAGGTGGTTGCTTGTGGGAAATCCATGGAAAACTAAATTTATACTTGGGAATTCTCTGAGCGCGAAGAATGTCACTATTGATTTTTATTCTGTCTGGAACAGTTCCAGCCATCTCTAAGGAACAAGTTTAATTAGCACTTTGCTCCAGAACCATAATAGAGAGGGTGTTTAAACATTGTTCCATGGTGGGCATAAATATATCTAGGCGGGTGTTTGTTTTAATTTTTGAGATTATAATACAATAACATCTCCCGCTCCCCCTCCCTCCCTCCAGACCTTCCCAAATACTCCTCCCTACTCTCCTTCAAATCACGACCCCCTTTTCACTGATTGTTATTGTGCACACACTCATGGCCCTAAATATAACTTGCTCAATCCATATAATGTGCTTGTGGGTATGTTTTCAGGGCTGACTGTTTGGCACTGGACAATCATTTGGTGTGCTCTTCCCTAGGGAAGAGCCCCTCTCCCACTCCCCGCTTTCCTCAGTTGTCTGTAGTTTTTGTATGCAGGGTCGAGGCCTTGCGGACCTCATTCATTTTAGCATGTCCATCAGTGGCGTCCTTGTTCAGCTCGCTTTTGTCAGCTAGGTTGGTGAGATGTTATATGTGTAGGATGTTACTTGGAGACTCACTCTCACAGCAAGTTCCCCTCACAATCTTTCCCCTCCTTTTCCCTCAGTGTTCTCTGAGCCTCAGGTATGGGAGTTGTTTTGAGGATGCATCCATTGGGATTGGACTCCATGACTGCATTTTGGTTGGTCGTGGTTTTCTATAGTGGTCCCCTTCTATCACAAAGATACGCTTCCTTGTTGAGAGATGAAGACTGCAAGTCTTCATCTGTGAGCGTAAGGACAAATGTTTATAGATTGTCACTAGGGGTTATGCTGGTTTAGCAAAATAGTGGTTCTAGATTCTTCTCTAATATCCATAACTTCACCAGGACTAACTAGTTGTCTAGGTTTCTAATGCCAGGCATGGTTTCCCTCTTGTTCAGTGGATCATAAGTCCAATCAGAGAGCTATTGGTTACCACTAAGGTATGTGTGCCACTATTGCACATTAGGGCTATCATAATACACTGGTTGTTTATAGGTGTTGTGGGCTGCTTCATAGGTGTCATAGATGAGTAGGACGGTTAGTTGCCTACCTACTTTGGAGGCTTGCATGGTACCTTCTATTCTCATGAAAATTAATCCTCAGGAGAGGGACAACAGGTCAGTTCAAGTGCAGCGGTCTCTGGGCCCTGTTTCTGAAGCACATGGTGTCTTTAGCAAAAACTTAGCTTGCACCTCTGAGGGACCACCAAAGGCAAAAACGGGAGGCTGTCTGTTTTGGGAGTTTCTTAAACAGCCATGACCAATAACTCAAGAGGGCCTCTCGTGTCTGTTGTTGAAGTTTTTGTTAGGTTTTTTTTAGGCTTTTGAAAGAAGTACCACAAATTCAGACTGAAAGGTTCATTAAAACAATGTATTGTATTCATACACAGGATTATGCATGTTTTTAGGTGAACAGTTAATAGTATGATTCCTTGTGATTTTTGAGACATCTTTATAAGGGTATTTATTCTAGATCATTCCTCAGACTATGCAATACAAAGGAGAGAAGTGTGGCTGGTATGGAGATAGCATCTGATGGATTAAGACTTGGCAATGTGCCCCTGTAAGAGGATGTTAGACCATCATTCATGCTGACCTGCATCACACTAGACAGCTGGAGAAGCTGCTGCTGGTTGCCTTAGGGCAATGTGTGTGTTCTGCCTCCCCCTGGCCTAGGGTTTTAGCAGTAGCCGCTATAAAGACATAATGGGGCTCCCAAATCACATCTCCTGGCAGCACAAAGCTGAGGGGAGAAGTGGTCCTGAGCCAGAAGGATCTGGATTACTGAGATTTCTACACTTTGGACCCATGGGCCAAGACTAACAAGATGAGATTAAGTGGGGATAAATGTGCTTGAGTTAACAGTAAAACAAAAACAAACAAACAAACAACCCTGCAAGTTCAGGAAAATTGGCCAGTGCACTTGTGAATGAGACTGCTGAGCCAACAGGCGCCTTCAAGGCGACACAAGCAAGAATGACCTAAGGTCAGATGGGAGGTCTTGATGTTCCACCGCCATCTTCCACAGTCTGTTGATTGCAGGCACCAGCGAACCCTTCTAAAACTAGTGAATGAATGGTGGACCCTGAACAGCCTGCAGTAATGAGACACGAGTCACTAAAGGTTGATGTCATGTCCTGCAGAGTATAGAAGACAGTTCCAAGAGAGGAGTTTTGAAACCCAACTGTTGCTTTTACAGGAAGCTGTTTAAGGTCTCCCCCATTTCTTGGTCTTCAGAATGGGGTCACTGTGAACAGTCAGTGTTGAAACATTAGTGCTTGTGTTATCTCTGATGCTCACTTGTAAGTGGCTTCAGTATGGTTTCTCTGCCATGCCTGTGGTACTTGTTATTTTTTTTTAATTTATTTATTATGTATACATATTCTGTCTGCGTGTATGCCTGCAGGCCAGAAGAGGGCACCAGACCTCATTAGAGATGGTTGTAAGGCACCA
>NC_022015.1:26910099-26923755 GCF_000317375.1 Microtus ochrogaster | reverse complement strand
TTTTTTTTGGTTTTTCGAGACAGGGTTTCTCTGTGGCTTTGGAGCCTGTCCTGGAACTCGCTCTGTAGACCAGGCTGATCTCGAACTCACAGAGATCCGCCTGCCTCTGCCTCCCGAGTGCTGGGATTAAAGGTGTGCGCCACCATTGCCCGGCTCAGGCAATGCTCTTAACCACTGAGCCATCTCTCCAGCCCGGTACTTGTTATTTTATAACACTACACTGCTGGCTTCATTTTGTGCCCCACTTTACCCTTATGGATGAATGAAAAATGGGTCCTACCTGTTCTCTTCCTTAAGGCTGGGTAATGACTATACATCTCAGTTCTGACCAGACCTGGATTAGCAGGAGTCTTTGGGTTCTTGTTACAGGCAGGATTTTAATTTCATTGTTGATATTCTCAACAACTTCAGTTGTAAAATCTTTGTGTGTTGATTTTTCTTCCCTTCTCAAAGAAACCCAACCCACCTGTAGAGTCATGAGTTCTGATTTCCGTGTTGATTCTAAATACTAGTCAAATCTAGGAGAACAAAACTCTCAGAATCTCAGCTGCTTAGATTCATGGCTGCATCTCTCTACACCCCTTATCCTGTTCACAAATACTCGTCAGCATTTTGCTAATGCATTGTTGATATGTGTACATTCACTCACCCCCCTCATCATTTGCTCACAAATATCTGGTTCACATATGACATGACAGTGGGCACTGGGATGTTGGAACGGTCTGACCTGGTGGTGGGTACTGGGATGTTGGAATGGTCTGACCTGGTGGTGGGCACTGGGATGTCAGAATGCTCTGACTTGGTAGTGGGCACTGGCAATGTCGGAAGAGTCTGACCTGGTGGTGGGCACTGGCGATGTTGGAATGGTCTGACCTGGTGGTGGGCACTGGAGAGACGACGATGAATAAGGTAAAAATCTGACCTCTTAAAAACAAGCCAACATGAAACAGATCATGGCAAAAAGTGGCAGACAAAAATTAATGGTGCTTATAGTCAAGGAAGGAAGGTTTGGGATACCGCCAGCCTGACCTTGAGAGAAAGGAAGATGCATAAATGAATGTCATTTAAGATGTATCTTAGGAGGCATCATCCAAGTTGCACTGCATAGTCATGAAGCATGGGAAGTGGACAGATGGTAGAGGATTCAGGAGAGAAGGAATGTTGACAGAGGCTGTTTGTTCATCCCTGGCTGCCCAGACTCAAATAATCACACAGAAACTATACTATCTGCAAAGCTTTTATTTGGCTAATAGCTTAAGCATATTTCTGGCTAACTCTTATATCTTAAATTAACCCATTTCTATTACTCTGTGTATCACCACGTGGCTGTGGCATACCAGGTAAGGTTTCATCTGGCATCTGTCTCCGGCAGGGCTATGTAGCTTCTCCCTAACTCTATCTACTGTTTCTATATATCTTTTCCAGCCTGGCTATATTCTGTTAAGCCATTGGCCAAAAGCAGCTTCTTTGTTCATTAACCAATAAAAGCAACACATATACAGAAGGACTTCCCAAGGCTAAGCAAAGGTCCAGAGTAAAGAGGAAGGGAAATTACAGAAACAAGTATTTCATTGTGCTGTTAATCAAGGTGGGGAAGGAAGAGGCAACATAGTCAAGCCGTGAAGGGTCTTCTGCCAGTGTAAGGACCTAGAATTTTCTCATGACAGTGGGACAGCATGGCAGAAAAGCTTGTGAGCAGGGCAGTCATACAATATGGCTCAGGTAATTCTGGCTGTGTGGGAAGATGATACTGGAGGGTATAAAGAGTGGGCATGATGACTGTTGTTATCTAGGGGAAGGGAATGGACCAAATGAGTGTTCACAGACAGAAGAAGGTACTTGGAACATTTTTGATGCAGAATGGACTGACCTTGAGGAACATTTGAGCAATTGCGATGATGGAACAGAAGATTCCAGGGCTAGATGTCTCTGACCCAAGAAGTGCCAGAAAGGCTGCTTTGGTCAGGGTAAAGAGCCCTAAAAACATACCGAGGAGTTACCCTTGCAGCAACGAGCAGAGGCATAAAGATGTGGATTATGGCTGGCACAGTCTTGTGAGATAAATGCACAACATGGAACCTGGTGCTGAGGTGAGCCATACAGGGCGATGATGAGCTGAACCAGGCTTTTCCTTTCGAATTCGTGAGTTTATGCAACTGACCTCAGTGCAGAGCGGCATAAACCTAGAGTGGGTAGATTCCAAGTGGGGACAGGGTGGTCAGCCTTCCTAATCAAAGACAATTCCTGCTCCATTCAGTTTCTAAGCCAGTGCCTACACCAGGTGGAGCTTCTTGGCATGTAGGCTCCCTCCAGCACCTCTTCCACGTTCCTCCAAGTCTGCATCCATGCAGTGGGTGCCCTTCTTCTAGAAGCTTAGGCAGTTCCTCCTCCCCAGATGAAACCCAGGAAATTGTTTCTAGGCCAGCAGTGCTGGCACCACTGGGGAGCTTTCTAGGAAGGCAGATACCTGCTTCCAGCTCTCTGTAGTGTATGGAGATCTGTACTTTGAATGCATTTCCTAAAGTCACATATTCATACTTCAGTCAGAGACCAGTAGCCACAGGTGGCTTTTAATGAAGATTAACCTCAATAAAATTAAAATATCACCATTTTTTTGTCATTTGAGCCCTAGGACAGGTGCTTGGTGACCAGGAGGATCGTGGCCATCCTCAAAGATAGTTCTGTTCTGAGCTGGGCCTAACAGGGAAAATCCACCTGTAAGTCTGAGGCTCCTGATATTGCAGCTGGAACATTTTCCAGTTGCCTCAGTGAGTGCTTTCTCCTATGAGGTGTGACCACATATGTTTAGCTCACCATAGCTCGTACCTCAGAGAATCAGGAGGCTGTAGGGGCCACTGAAACACATGGAGTTCATGGGTGGAGGGCTAGCAGACAGTTCTGTGAACATAAGAATCAGCTGTGAGTTGTCACAAGCTACCAGTTTCTGCCATCTTCTAACTAGATGAAACTCCCAAGATTTTGGTAACAGTCTCTCAGCGTTAACATTTAAGAGCATTTTAATTGGGCTAAATTTTATTTCCTAATACGAACTGAATTCCTTCAAGTATCTCTCCTCATTTGAAGTTGTACAGACATTGGAAAAGGTCAGAACACCATTTTGGAATGTTTTATCCACCAACCCGACTTGACATGTAAGTGTCTATGTGAGTTAAAATCAACCGTGTCTCTTCTTGTGGCAACCTGGGAGTGTAGCATCCTTAATCAGGTTGCGTAAGAGATGAGGGCCTGCAAAGAATGCTTGAGGATGAAGCAGTGAAGTAGATTTCCATATCCATTTTCCTCCCTTCAGCTGCTCAGTTCTTGGACCCCATACGGGATGATAGTTTGCCAATGGGAATCCTGCAGTGCAGAGCTCCCTCTCTCTGAAGCTTCAGCCCAAACACATGGTAATGGCAGTCTTGTCTTTTCGAAATGATCTCTGGTCACTGAGAGTACCGAGTGCTGTCTGTGGATGTCATTGTACCGTCCCTGTCCCCTGAGCATGGCTGGGTTGATGTCCAGGTGCTGCATGAACTGACTTACGTAGGGCAAGCATCTCCTTGACTTTTTCCTGGTTTTCATTTCCTCTGCAGAACAACCATGGCACTTGTGTTCACATGAGCCGCTCAGATTCATCAGTCACTTAAGACAGCAAAATTAGTGTGCAGGAGAGCTTGAAGCTTTTGTGCACTTTTCCTGAGTTTGTGGAGCCAGATTCAGCTGGTTCTCGGCTACCACAGGAGAGTAGAAGAGTAGGGGATTTTGTAAAGATGTGTTGACTTCAAAGTCATCGTCCTGAATGGACAACCCTGAGTGTAGTTCCCTTACGTGACTGCCCTGGTTTCCTCTCTGTTGATGTGATAAACACTCTGGCTAAAAGCGACTTAGGGAAGAAAGGATTTATTTTAGGTTACGGTTCCATATCATAGTGAATGACAGCCAGGAAGCCAAGGCAGGAACTTTAGGCAGGTCTCATGATATCCACAACTCCATCAGCTTCAGCCGCCTCCTCCTTCTACCTTCTTCTCTCTTTTCTTCCTTCCTTCCTTCCTTCCTTCCTTCCTTCCTTTCTTTCTTTCTTTCTTTCTTTCTTTCTTCCTCCCTCCCTTCTTTCCTTTCTTTTTTATCAAGACATGGTTTCTCTGTGCAACCCTGGTTGTTCTATAATTAGCTCTGTAGATCCAGCTGGCCTCAAACTCAGAGATCTCTCTTCTTTTGCCTCCTGAGTGCTAGGATTAAAGCCATGTGCCACCAACACCCAGCTTCAACCATCTTCTTACTAGACTACCTCCCTCAGAGTTTGATAGCCTTCTCTCAGCTTTTATGTTTAAGCTCATTTTAATTGAGTTAGATTTTGTTTAAGAGAGAGAAAGGGATATACACATTCTTCTTAGTTGCTATTCCACACAGCATTGTCTCTGACCAAGGAACTCACTTCATAGCCAAAGAAGTGTAGTAGGAACTGTGGAAGGCACCTCTTGCATTGCTAATGTCTCTTGTTGGCTAATGCTCTTATACAATTCAGGATCACTTGCATAGGGAATGGTGCTGCCCCCACCAACTATCAGGACAAGACCCCATAGACAAACTTCTCACATCTGTCTAATGTAATTAAGATGATCTCTCACAGGAACACCCACAGGTCATTTTCTAAATTCTTTTAAGTTGAAAAATACCACCAACTATCACACTTTCCAGTCTATTGGAAGTCTCACCTGAAGCCTCTGGCTTCCCAAAAGTCCCAATTCGGGGCTGTGGCCTGTTTTCATGCCTTCTTGGTTTCACTCTTTCTTCTCATTACCTCAGTCCACATCAGACAGCCATGTCCAATGTTCTGTCTCCTTCACCCTACCTTGCTCAGCCTCATTTGACCCCAGTTTTCACTTCAAGCTGGTACCATGTAGAGTTATAGATTTCCTTAGGCTGGGGATGGGAGTGAGTCAGGAGGGTCCAGGCTGCCTGTTGGCTGGCTTGGGAGCTGATTATTATATAAATGAGATTTAAAAATTAGTACCCACCAACTGATAATCCTTGTACAATAATGAATGCTATTCTGTCAGACTCTCCATCCCCACACACCTCATCATCTCACACAAAGAACCTTATATATGGAGCATTAAAAATAATGTGGTTTTGTTTATTTTGAGACAAGGTTTCTCTGTGTGTAACGGTGGCTGTCTCAGAATTCACTCTGTAGACCTGGTTAGCCTTGAACTCAGAGATCTGCCTGCCTCTGCCCACCCCCCAGTGCTGGGATTAAAGGCATGGGTGCCACCACACCCTGCAAAATAATGGTTTTTATCAGATTTAAAAATCACTAGTGATTCCGTACTATCAACACTCCAGGCAGAATTAACATTTTTCAGATATTACATTCCCTCCCTCCCTCCCTCCCTCCCTTGAACATGGATTCAGAACCACCGTGAAAACACACCTTTGGGCATGTGCATGAAGATGAATGAGTCCAGAAAAGTTGAACTGAGAAGGGTAGACCCACCCTGAGTGTGAGTACCACCACCCCTAGGCTAGGGTCCTAACATGAGAAAGGAGAAAGCAACATGAGAAAGCCATCTTCTCTCCCTGCTTTCCAAAGCCAAATACAAGGTGACCAATCGCCCTCCACTCCAACCACCCTGCCGTCACTGCCATGATGGAGCGGCCCCTTTAAACTGGGAGCCAAATTAAATTTCCCCCACTTAAGTTGCTTTTGTTTAGTATTTTGTCACTACAAACAACAAAAGTAACTAATGTCAGATTGTGTATTTGTATCAGTAGGATAGGTAGTATGTTAAGAGCTTGGTTAGAAATATATTTCAAAAATATTAAAATTTTACTATCGAAGTGTATTTAAACTTTCTTTACATCTGGATCCAGTTTATTGTCTTACCAAAGAAGGTAATGATCGTAACTTGATCCCATCACCCCTTCTGTACTTTACTTTTCTATTACTGTAAAGAGACACCATGCCCAAGGCAGCTTCTAAGAGTCAACATTTAATTGGGAGCTTGCTTACAGTTTCAGAGAGTGAGTCTATGACCAAAAATCAGCAGCATAGTCACAGGCAGGCAGGCAGGCAGACATGGTGCTGGGGCTAGCACTTTCATCCTGGTCTACAAGCAGAAGGCAGAGAGAGAAACTGGGCCTGGCATGGACTTTTTATCCCCAAAGCCCACCCTCAGTGACACACCTCCTCCCACAAGGCCACACCTCCGAATCCTTTCTGAACAGATTCACCAACTGAGAACTGAACATTTAAATCCACGAGCCCAAGGGGATTATTCTCATTCAAATCACCATACCTTCCATTCTATGAGCACTTCATTCCAAACCTCTGCGCTTTAACACCAGGCCATAAAGAACATCTTTATATTTGAAAGGTTAGTCATTTCTCCAGATAGCTGCTTTGCCCACAGTCATTTTGCATCTGAGATCTTTGAGCATCAGAATCCATTCTCATCTCTCTGGGAAGAATATGTGGCTTGGCCACAGAAGCAGACACACAGGTACTGATGACCCAGAGAGAATCAAGGAGAATATACCATGTTTAAGCGTGGAAATTAGTTAACTGATTCCTGTGTGAGCCCATCTTCTCCTTCAGTTGTATTTTTGTAAACCAGGAAGCTCTGGGCTTCAAACTTGTTCCCTGGAGACAGGAGGAGTGTGGGATGCATTCTTAGAGTCGGACTAGGCTATTTCCTTGGGTGAGTTAAACACGTGAAAATGTTCAGTCTAGGAAAGAACATGTCGTAGGAATGATTCTGACCAGCAGCTATCCAATTGCAATGCCCACGTTGTGGGGAGGATGCATGCTAGGAAGCACCCCAAACAAGACGAAACCCCTCAACCTGAGGCATGGGTGCCACGGGGCAAAAGCAGGAGGGCCAGCATTGTCTACTCAGTGATGAAATACTGGCCTCTTCAGAGGCTGTTGACTAAAACAAGGTGATGATGGACATAGGGCTTGGGTACCTCCAGGATGCTTGTTCTAGTCTTAAAGCAGGTGACTGAGGTGCGGTGTTGACTCCAGGATTTGTTTCTCATACCCTCCCATGTGGAGCCTATGAGTCACGAGAATCAAACTTCATTTTGGGGTAGCAAATCTTAAAACAGATTCTGTTCACAAAGGCCAGTTCTATCGTCTTTGAGCATGTCCATCTTTCCCTCCCCACTGACCTTCACAGATAGGAATCCAGATGGACATGCAGAGAACATTTCTGTTGGAAAGAGTTGAAGTAAAATGGATGTTTTCTGCTGCCAAAGACAAGAGTCAGCTGGATATTTTTGATGGGTTGACATCTTTTCTTCTATAATCTTTGGCAAGGAAGGCTTATAAAAGGAAATTATGAAAATAAACACAAATATTATATAAAGAATGGGAATTCATAGAATATATTTGAAGCTTCAATGCTTCACCAAATATACTCAAAATCTCTATATACCATGGATTATATAATATGGTATTATATTGTAGCATAATATATACTATATGTTGTTTTACTGTGCATATAAGGTAATGGTTCATTTTAAGGTGATCCAGTAACCAATAATTTATACCTAGGAATACCAAATTCATTCTATATCTCCAATGACTTTGATGGGGATTGGGACAAGCTGGCTTTGAACTAATGGAGATCTTGTTTCAACCTCCTGGGTGCTGTTCTGGTTGGTACATGAACCTGGGAGAGCAGGGCCTGAAAATGAGCAGGTCTCATGCAATAGCCAGTTTTATTCAGCGCATCAGACAGTTTATACTCTGAGGGCTAAGAGGGATTGCATGAGTAAGGTGTGCAGTCACAAGGACAAACCACACATGGCGAAAGCACGGTTTCCTATAGAGGCACGTGACTAACAACAGCTGAAGGAGCAGGTGTACAGTCACAAGGACAAACCACACATGGCGAAAGCGCGGTTTCCTATAGAGGCACGTGACTAACAACAGCTGAAGTCAGCTCGCTCCTATCCAGTGCACCTGGGAGAAGCACAAAAGCACATTGCCAAGAGCTTTTGTGTTTTGTGTTTTGAAGACACTGAGGCCACAAGACCCATGCCTTGTTTTCTTGGAGGAGTCTCACAAGCTCTCAAAATCCCCCTCACGTGATTTGATTCTTGGACTGTGTTCTGACACGTGACGTTTCAAAAGCTTTATATGTGTCAGGGAACTAGCTAAGTCAGCAAAGTGCTTACTGCACAAGCACGAGGATCTGAATTTGAGCCCCAGAGCCCAGGGGTAAGGGAGGTACAGTAAGTAGTGCATGCATTGCTCCGGAGATTCAAAAACGGGCCAGTCTCTGAGGCTCGTGGGCTGGCCAGCCTTGCACTTGAGCTCCAGGCAAGTAAGAAAGCTTGTCTCAAAGACAAAAACATGGATAGTGCCTGGGAAATGATACTTGTGGTTGTCCAGTGACCCCCATACATACATAGACATGCACACGCACATGTGCGCGCACGCACACACACACACACACACACACACACTTGCAAACACATGTACATGCACCAGAATACTAAGTGATGCATACTTTACTTACACTCTAAAAACATGGCAAGGATTTCCTTAGAAGCAGTTCCTATAACTTCTAAGAGACTGAGACAACCTGAACAACGATTCTTTCTGACATATAGAGACTGAGTAGTAAAACATAATCAGTTTTTATTTCTTACTAAAAGGAAAACGTTCTTCAATCCCTGGCATCTCCAAACAGCCACTGGCTTGGGACTGGAGATATGACTCAGAATTGAAGAGCAGTTGTGTCTCTTGTACCCACGGGGCAGTTCACAGCCATGTGTAACTCCAGTTCCAGCGTTGATGTCCTGACTTCTCTTCATGAAGGACTGTAACTGTAAGCTGAAATAAATCCTTTCCTCCCCAAATTGCTTTTGGTCATGGTGTTAATCACAGCAATAGAAACCTAATGAAGGCATACATAGAGCACAGAATATTAATAAATGATGCAATGGAATTTCCATCGCATGGGTGTATCTATAAATTTAAGTATAGAGGCATAAATAGGAGAGACATTTTTGGCATCTTCTTCCCATGACTTCAGGAGATTACCCTGGGGCTGTGCCCTTGGGTTTGGAGGATACTGTAGACACTGTTCTTCTAGTTTGGGGAGGAAGGGGGTTGGGACCATGGATTTTGCAGGTTGCAGCTGTGAACCATGGTTCCTGGGTACAAATGCAGTGGCAGCAGTAAAAGCTGAACCTTGGCAAACCACGGAAGTCTCTCTTCATGGTCATTATTAGTGCAGATTTTCCCACCCCAGTGACTATGTCAGAAGGCCTTTGCCCTATCATTATTAACTATCTTCCCCCCACACACATTACACTAGCTATCTTTCTTCCCCCACCTCATCTCTATCCTTTTGAAACTCTCCAGGGTCATTGAGGGATCCTCCCTCCCTCCTCCCTTCCCACGCCACCACCAAGTTCCTCTACTTTTTTTCTGGCATAGTCTGCTCTCTGAACTGAGCCATTGCAGATCAAAGAGACAGGTCCCCAGAATGATAGAGGCTGATCTGGCTCCTTATGTACCCAGTGTTCAGGACAGATCTGAGCACACTGTGGAGCTGGGTTAGATGTATAAATACAGGAACCTCAACCATCATTGTATCTTGGTGTCCATTGTATAGATAGGGACTTGAAGGGCAGGGAAAAACCTGCTTAAGTTCACACAATTATGCCAATTGTGAAAATGAAGCCCGGAGCTCCTGACTTGAAAGCCGGAGTTGCTGCTTGCTAGCCCTCT
Organism: Microtus ochrogaster; assembly: GCF_000317375.1. Taxonomy (NCBI): domain Eukaryota; kingdom Metazoa; phylum Chordata; class Mammalia; order Rodentia; family Cricetidae; genus Microtus; species Microtus ochrogaster. The sequence continues at coordinate 26,914,007 of NC_022015.1, read as the reverse complement.
GAAGCTGGAATTCTGCTGCACAGGCTGAGGTCCCTGCAATGGTCTTTCCCCTTTCTTTCACAAGCTCCCAGTCGGTCGTGCGTGACAGTAGCTCCCTGTTAGCCTGCTCGTCAGCTAGGAAGAGGAGCCAGTTCATCCACTTTTTCTTAGACTTCAGTTTTTTTTTGTTTTTGTTTTTGTCCGTCCATCCGTCCGTCTGTCTGTCTGTTTTTTCTGGGAGTGCCCAGCTGATCCTGGGGCGGGGTGGAGGGGGGAGCAGCAGGGTGAAAACCACCGTGAAGGATCCAGGCTGCTAATGAGAAGGAGGTAGGGGAACAAACTCCTCCTGGCCAGGTAGTAAATGCTCTGTCAGGTGCCCATTCCTGCCTGCACCAACTCTCACTTCCACGTTCACCCCACCACACTCTCTGGCCAGGGTTCCAGGTAAAGGGATGTCAGCCACCTTGGTTCAGAGGCCCCATAGACCAGTGTCAGCCTGGCTGGCTATCTTGGTTTGACATCTTGTTGCCAGACCGTGCTATGAGGAGACAGCCACGTGGGACAGGTGCTTTGTGGAGGAAACCCCTGCTGAGGGTTTTCTCATGCTTTGGAGGCAGAGGTGGTTGGATATTCATAAATGCAAAGTCAGATACCACAGGCACCCCACTTTCTACTCTGGTTTACTTATAAGTGTTCCTGGGAACCTTTCCCCTTTGCTTTTAAAAACTGAATCCTGTGACCACTGATGTCTGTCAGTGCAGAAAGAACCTCTGTGGGCATCTCCAGGTCTCTCTGGCATAAAAAGGCTGAGTTTTGGAGGTGACTCTGTGTTGTGGGGTAGGAGGGAGCTGAAACTGACCTTAGAAGCCCCATCCGAGGTTATCACGAACCTGCTTCAACTCCTTAGGATAAAAAGTGCTAACATTTTACATCCCAAGCAAGCCCAAGCCTGCTTCTAGCTACTGATAAGACCTCTCTAACTTTAGCAGGAGGAGGAACTTGTCCCGGCCACCACCCACACTACCAGCCTAATGGCCCATCAGTCACTGGGGTAACTTTATGGGTCCTGTGAAGTGAAGCACAAGCTAGTACAGGACATCAGAATACTGACATCCCAGACTGACCAAGGTACTCATTGTGGGCCTCCTCCCGATGCCACCGGAACCCATGAATCTGCATCTTGGGGAACGCTAGTCAAAGTGGAAAATGTGTGTCTAATAACACTTTTCTCTTGTTGGCACATTTTTGAGGCTTGTGCTAGAAGTTTCTGAACATGTTAAGAAATCCTTCCAGAAAGGAGGGAGTACTCCCCAGATATGGCAGTGTGTCAAGTAGCTTGAAGGGGGCCTGGGAACACAATTGCAGAACAGCTGAGGACCTTTACCCCTAAAGAGTGTGGTTGGTGCAGATGCACCATGGGAATCCCAGGACAGTGTGAACCACAGTCCTGCAGGTAGCCAGGAAAACCCGAGACCAGTGCCACCTAACAGACCCACACTGTTACCTTGTTCACAGAGAGGGCAGGAGGAAGGAAAGAGCAGCCTTGGGTTAGGGCTGCATGCCCATCTTGAGAAGTTGCCCAAACTGAAGCTAATGCTAAGGAACACAGCCACCCAGGATGGAGCCCAGGGTACGCTCAGCAGCATTTTCCTGCCCATCAACTCTGTGCAATGCATATGACAACTGTCCCTGGTCCTCAGAGGACACAGGGCTCTCAGATGACTTAAGAGCAGCTCAGGCAATTGATAGGTGATAGCACTGGGTCCAAACCCTAACCAAGTCCAGCTGTTGACCCATTCTGGGGTTGGAAGCCTATGAAAAGAAGGCGGGGGGGGGGGAGGCTGGGGATAAGGAGCACTACCTAGGAGGGACCTGGGCAAGGGCCAAGAGCTGGGCTGAACATCTCTGCCAAAGCGCAGCGTGGGGCAGATGAGCTGGTGATGACCCAACAGCCCCTACTCCCACCCCTGTCTCCATGGGCAGGATGAGCGCTCTCCAGAGAAGGGGAGTGAGGGGCATTTAGGGCCTTCCCCAGTCCTTCCCGAGGCTTCTCTCCCAGAGCCTGTACAAGCTCAGGCAAGCTCAGGCCAGACAGGAACTGTGTCTTATCGCTGGTTATCCCAGACCCTCCACTCCTCTTCACAGCGCCTGCCCCCGAGGAAGCCCCCTCAGCAGGAGTGGGATGGTGTCTGAGAAGACCTTGTCATCTCCACCCCCAAGGGATGTTATCAGCCCAAGTGAATCCCAGAGCTGTCCAGGGACCTGTCTTGGGGCAGACAGGCCTTTCTCCATCCTGCTCCACTCTGCGGTACAAGAAGCAGATGCCCCGTTGTAATCTCTGAGCAGGCTCAGTCCTGGACAGAGCCGTTAGCTGCTTTTCGTAACACAAAGAGAAATCTGGTGATTTCTTCATGGCTGAGTTCATTCTGTTCCAGCAGACATCCCCAACCCCGCCCCGGGAACAAGAGAAATGATAAGCTAGCATAGATTAAGCTGAAAGGAACGAGTCCCCACCGTGAGTCGTGAGGACGGAGGACACACTGGCAAGCAGATGAAAACCCTTTGATAAAGACCAGTTGTCAAAGCATGGCCCAATGCTGAGGAAACTGTGATGACTGAAATCACAATGTATGTATCCCCCCACACCCTCCTTTTCTCTGCTATGACTGAAAAAAAACATTGCCAAAACATTTCCTGTGAGGGGGTTCCCCGGGAGCGGGTGAGGGAAGGGGAAGCCTGAAGCAGACCTGTGTTCAGGCAGCGTGTGTGCGTGTGTGCACAATTGTTTTGGGAAGCACTTCTGCAATGGCATCGAAGTTGGGAACTGCAGTCCTCAGCAGGGATGTCCTGTCTCCTGAAAGCAATTATGACGGGGCCTTGCTTGTGAGAGCTGCTGACTCGTGTCTGAGCAGGGATAAAGTTGCCCCCCCAGAGATGTCCCAGAGAAGGGGCATGGGGTTGCAGGAGGCAGAAAGCTCTGGCTGAGGCATCGGGTCAGCACGTAGACACCCAGCTCAGCGTACTTACTGCTCTGCTGCCTCACAGCCCAGGGCCTCTGGTAGATAACTTTAGATGGCACCTTGACGGGGCTAAGGGCTACCCATTGAACTACAAAGCATTGCACACAAATGTCTCTGGAAGGGGTCTGAATCTGCTGAAGGTGGTTGGACACCACCCAGTCAGCTGAGGTTTAGGGAAGGGCAAACGGTAAACTCACTTACCCTCATGACCTTGGAATGCTCATCTTCTGCTCTTAAACACCAGATGTCTAGGCTCTCTGGCCTTCAACCCGGAACTGAGCACCATGACCAGCTTCCCTGGTTCCCTGTTTGTGGGTGGCAGACAGAAGGGCTTCTCAGGCTTCAGTATTATGAAAGCTGAGACAAGCGGTCTCTTTCATACCAGCATTTAGAAGGCAGAGACAGGTGGGTTTCTGAATTTGAGGCTAGCCTGGTGTATAGAACAAGTTCCAGGGCATCCAGGGCCACACAGAGAAGAAACCCTGCCTCAAAACACCAAAAGGTTATATGATTCTCATAACCTAGCTCCTCCTATTTCTCCACTGTCATTCCTTCCTTCCTTCCTTCCTTCCTTCCTTCCTTCCTTCCTTCCTTCCTTCCTTCCTTCCATCCATCCATCCATTCATCCATCCATCCATCCATCCATCTTTCCATCCATATTTGCTAATGGACTGAAGAGCCCTGACTGATCCAGTGACCTTAATTGGTTCCTGCCCATTTGAAGCCTGCTTCCTCCTATAAAGAGAAAATAACCATCTCTGGGTTGACCTGGGGATGAGTTTCTTTGCAGAAATAGACTCTGCTGAGGTAACCCACAGAGGTTATAGTTAACCTATAGAGATTATAGTTAATCTACAGAGGTTATAGTTAACCTATAGAGATTATAGTTAATCTACAGAGGTTATAGTT
>NC_022015.1:26895642-26909999 GCF_000317375.1 Microtus ochrogaster | reverse complement strand
GTTATAGTTAACCTATAGAGATTATAGTTAATCTACAGAGGTTATAGTTAACCTATAGAGATTATAGTTAATCTACAGAGGTTATAGTTAACCTACAGATGTCATATGAAGGATCTAGAACAGCTCTCAAAACTAAAGAAAAGCACACGGAAACCCCTCTCAGAAGGGCAGGACCCAGACCACTTGGGCATCTTGGAAGAGCAATCAACAGACAGGCTTCTCGGGTCTGGTGAGGACCACTCTTGTAATAGTTCAGAAAAATGCATCTAGCCATGTCCTAACTTCTTGAGAAGAGAATGAGCCACCTTGTCTTTAGTCAGAGGCAGAGGCCACTCATCGGGGACCAGCAACAGGAAGCAAAAATGAGGACTGATTGGTGCTCTGTGTGTAAAGAACTTAGCACCATAGTTTAGCAAATCCTATAGGCTAAGGACCAGCAGTTATGCATTATAGCAACTATAAACTGGAGTGGTTGAGAGCTTATCAATAGTATAAACTGGATAAAAAGTCAGAGAATGATCATATCTCAAGTGGGAATCCTAGATAAGATCACAGAATTGGGTTGTATTAGGGTGACCAGCACCCTGGCTGTGCTGTTGTGTCTTGGAGGTTCAGGAAATCTTTTCAATGGAGAAAACTGGACCACAGAGTAAGGGGTTTTCTATGAGATATTTCTTTTTCAATTACATTGTTTATTTGTGTGTGTGTGTGTGTGTGTTGTTGTTGTTGTTGTGTGTGCATGCCCATGCATGACATAGCATGTGTGACGCTGCATGTGTGTGGAGATAAAGAACAACTCTCAGGAATTTTTTCTTCACCCATGTAAGCTTCTCAGGGGTCGAACCAGCTGCCGGGTGGTGGCAAGCACTTTTACCGGGTGAGCCATCTCACCTCTCTCCACCCAGAGTTTTCTTTTGACAACTATGTGCTAATCCACCATTCTGTCAATAAAATTTAAATTAGTAATAATATATTGCTAATGGCTTCAGCTAAGCAAGATTTTTGTCCTATAGGAGCCAATCACTTTAATCTTACATTCTTAAAAGAAACAAGGAAGGAAAGAGGCTTAGAAGAATGCTACGTGCAAAAGCTTAGAAGAATTGAAAATTCTTTTTAAACATTTCTGAGAAAACCTTGATATAACAAAAGAGAACAAAGCTAGCTTGAACTCCCGCCATAAAGATGTGTATGATTGGACCTTTGATTAATTTGAACGCATGTATGCACACACCTTGCTGGTCTCCAGTAAACGTGTGAGCAGAGATCTCAGCCTGCTTCATCCCCAGTCATTTATCCTAGGGGGAGCTGTTTGTTCTCACTCTTATCTCTTAAATGTTGATTTATTTCAGCGGCAGCTCCCAAGGGACATCCCATAGGCCTCTGGAGTCCAGTCTGAGAACCCCTGTTTATACAATCTGGGATTATACTGTAGGAAACTACAGCCTCAAAAGGCTCTGAAGAGCCTGGTGGAAGGCAGACTCGGGGTCACAGGTTGGATTTTGCTCATTCACCTTCCCTTCTGTTTTTTATGTGAGGGTAGCCAGCCAGCATGGATACACTTCTGCTCTAAGACAGACTCCTGGCCTGAGAGGGACCATGAGTTCTGTTCTGACAATGGCCAGTGCAGACAGTGGGTCTAGTAAAGACCTGTGGACTCAGAACATCTTGAACAAATAAAGCTATGAATTTGTAGCTGCACTTTTAGCTCCAGGGCTTTACCTTATGTCAAAGGCAAGGTGGATTAACAGCCTGGCTCTCTAAGGCTCTGCAACAAGTGGGTGAGCCCTCTGTTTGCCCTTGTAGAACCAAGTGCCCTCTCCATCCATCCAATACTGACTCCCACTAGGACGGTCCTATTTCCAATCTAGGGCAGGGCAGGAAGTGTTTACCTTTGACCCTCTTGGCTGGCGAGTGTGGCTTGATTTTAGGAGGTGAATTAATTACTGAATAAAAAATGTATCGTTCAGAACTAAGTGGCACCAAGAGGATAAGAACATTTTAACCTGAGGAGACAAAACTAAGGAGAAACCCAAGCAGTGTAGCCTTGAGAAGATTGCTGGATTTCTTGTGCCTCAATGTCTCCAACTGTAACATAACTGGGTGTCCCGTGAAGGTCCTACAATTGAAATAGGCAGATTCTTGTGAAACACAGTGAGGCCATGGCATGAATGGGTAATCGTAAAGGTATGATCTCTGCCTCAGAAACAGTAAACGGAGCTAGAGAGATAGCTTGGTCAATGTTTGCTTTGCAAGCATGAGTATCCTCAAGCCCCACATTAAAAGGAAAAAAAAAAAACCCAGCAAGGTGGTATTTACAGTATTTACTTGTAATCCCAGAATTCGGAAAGAAGAAGCAAGTTGATCCCTGGGGCTTTCTGACCAGCCAGCCTCGGTGCTTTACAAATTGAAGGATCATAGAGTAACTGTCTAAAAAGAAAGGTAGGCCGTAACTGAGAAATGATAGCTATGGCCATTCTCTGGTTTCTATATGCTTATGCACACAGACAGAAACATGCAAGCGTATTTACTAAATGTCTTTGAATGGTAGTGAGTACATCCTAGGGCAGGAAACGCCTTCTGATTGGCCCAGACTTGAGAATGGAAGTAACAGCTAATGAAACCAGGGAGGAAGAAGCCATCACAGTACTCAGACGAGAGTTGAGCTGACTCTGGAGGGGTGAGGCCTGCACTGGAGAGAACCCATAAAGGAGACCCTGTGTCCCTGGAACATACGAGTGCTACAGCAGATTATGACTCCCTCGGTAGATTAATCACCCATTAGCAGAGTCAGAGCCCTCATGATCCAGTCACTCTCAAGCCTGTATCACATGATCCTTTGGGGGCCCATCTTAATCTCCAAAATATAACATTGACCTTCGTTTTCTCTGGCAAACCAGTGTTACGGTGTGAATGTGTAATGTCCCCACAGGTGCACGTATTTGAACACTTAGTCCCCAGGAAGTGGAGCCTCACTGAAGAAGTGGACCCTTGAGAGAGCCCTGGAAATCCCCCCGCCCCCCGCCACTCTGCTCACACTTTGCTCTTGACTGTACACACAAAGGGACCAGAGGTTCCCCCATGCCCCCTCCCCCACTCCCGCCACTGTGCCCTCCCCTCCTGCTGCCAAGTCTTCCCCTCCCTGACTTTGAACTGTCACCCCAAATTAGACCTTCCCTCCTTGAGCTTCTTGACATTTATTTGATGACAGCAAGGGGGAAGTAGCCAAGGAGCATGAAGGCTGTGTCTGAGCTTCATGTTCTTCCTCATATTTGGGGGAGAATATGGAAGTTCAGGGGAGTGAAGCATGCTCCCCAGATACCCTAGGCCACAAACCCTGCCACCCACAAGCATAGGGTAGAGAACTCAGAGCTTCCTCTGACGCCCTCTCCTGGAGTTCTCCTCCAGGTCTATCTATCTGCTCTCAGCTTGCAGACACCCTTCCAAGCTGATCCTCCAGCTCTGAGCTCAATAAGCATGCCCAGAAACACTACTCCTGAGTTACAAGATTCCAAGAAACATAACTTTGTACTCTTGGTAGTTTAGCACACATACACACACACACACACACACACACACACACACACACACACACACTGCCGCCGCCTTGTATTGAGGGCATTATCTGCTCATGGCCACCATTCTGAATGCAAATGTGTATTTAGAGTCACATGGCCATCTCATGACTGACATTTTCCCTAGTACTGAGCACTAGATAACAGCAAGGGTTTCCTAGTTGGTGACTTACTCTCAAGATTGGCACCCAGCCCTGTCTTGAGTGCTCCGCTTTGTTCCCCGGCTGCTATGGAATGCCAGCAATTCCTCCTCATGACCAGGGGCCAAAAAAGCACGAGGTTCTCATGACCGAGTCTGGCGTTAGGAATACCCACATGTCACCCACGGCAGGCCCTCTCCTAAACATCTAACAGGGGTAGTGGAGTGGCGGGAGTTTCCACATAATGTGAGTGAATCTGGTCAGTGCTTCATGTTTCTGGGAATCGTCTTTTTTTTCTCCTGATTTGTTGACATTGCGCTCGAGTGAACTCAACCCTGTTTTGTCTAGGCACGGGGGAGAGAAGAGTTAATATTAAATGGCAGCATTTTACGCAGTAATATGCCCAAGCTAATCCAGAAGCAGCCGTGTTTAAGTGAAGCATGCCCTTGATTCTTTTTAAGCTCCGTCGCCCGCTGGCTTAGTGTGTTGCTGAAGTTGATTTGAGTTAGGAGCTTTAGGACTGTCACTGAAAAAGCCTTTCTTATGAAACATCAGATTTTTTAAAGAAGGATAATTGGAGTTATTTTCCAACAAGAAGTGGTTTTATGCAATTTCCAAACCATTTTCATTTAAATGTCAAGTGACATCTCCTCTTTGCTGTAGAGGAACAGAAGTGTACGCACGTAACTGAGTGGGTGCCCGAGTATTGGCAGTTTCCCCCTCATGGTCCATGCTGTTATTTTTGAGAGAGACAAGAACTATGAAATCAGAGGTGCTTTACAACAGGTTTAAAATAAAGTGGGAAAGTGAGCAATTACCCAGAATGTCACCTCAGCAAATGAGCACCTCTAAAGATGTCCTGTCACGATGTGACCAGTTTCTAAGAAAGATGATCTTTCTGTCCCCAGAGCCGGCTCCTCACACTCCTTCAGGCCACCTTTTCTATTGCCCTTTCTTTGAGAGCAGCAGGTTCTGTATCCCCCACTTCCTTTTTTGTCTATACTGTTTCCCCTTCCTTTACTATGTATTCCTTACTTCCTTTACACTGCTAAATCTACCCCCACCTCTCCAGTCTTTTTTTTTTTAAATCTTTCTTTCTTAGGCACTCCAGGACCCAAGCCTAGGGAATGGTGCTGCCATCCTGTGGGGTGAATCTTCCTACCTCAGTTAACCTAATCAAGGCATGCCCAGAGGCTCACCTAACCTAAATAACCCCTCAGAGGTGTGCCTGAAGGCAAGTCTCCTAGGTGACTCCTAGTCCTAGTCAAGGCGAACTATCACTGGAGGGGACACCCTTGTGTTTCAAGGGTGTCTCCTAGGTCTCTTGGTTACAGTCCCACCTTCATTTTTCTCATTGTGTTCACATTCCTGCTCAGCCATTCCTCATCACTCCCCATCCTGTATTGCAGGCTTTTACTCCCCCCCCCCCATTGTATATTGCTGGCTTCTTCTCCAAAAAACCAAATTCCTCATCTTAAGGTAGCCCTGAATGCTGATACCTATGGTTGCATTGGAACTTATGATGAGGCGGCTCCACATAGTGGAAGAGTGTGGACAACTTGCTTACGTCATGGCAACCAGAAATAAAAGAGATGTAATGGGAAGGATCCAGGGTCAAGATACATTCTGCAATGGCACATTGTCAGAGAACGCTATGAGGCCTTGTCTTCTGTAGTTCTGATATCTAAGTCCGTGGTTCTCAAGCTATGGGTCATGACCCCTTCGGGGGTCACATATTAGATATCCCACATACCAGATATTTATGATGCATAACAGTAGAAAACTTGCATCTATGAAGTAGCAATGAAATAATTTTCTTGTTGGGGGTCCCCACAACATGAAGAACTGTACTAAAGGGTCGCAGCATTAAGACAGTTGAGAACCACTGCTCTAAGTCATCTCTTCAGATCTTGATTCTAGCAATGGATGGATTGAAGCATTAATTAGAACAGAGTCCTCCTGGTCTGAAAGTCAAGATCAAACGGCTATCTTTGCCTTCGCTTGTTGAATTGCTGTCTATTCATTTTCAAATGCACAACCTGAGATCATCTTCTCCAGAGATTCTCCTGCTGATTCTAAATCTTCTGTCCCATCCCAGTTCAAGTGGAAGGGAACCTTCTCTCAGCTTATGCAGCTTCACCATAGCCTGTGCCTTTCGCTGGCCCTGTTACTAGGTCTGTGTGCACTAATGGTGTACAAGCTACTTGTTATCTCTTTATGCGGTCCCCAACACCAGACATACACAATCACAGACATCAATAAAAGCTGCTTGGATCAGATTAGATTTTATATCATACTTACCTGCTAGCGCAGCAGAACTAGGTTCAACTGTCAGTTGGCTAATACAGTACAACTTTCCTAGAGCATTTATCATGATTCCCCAACATACACTTAACCAAAGATTTCTAGGAACTTCCCAGGCCCATTCTTCCTCTTCTCACAATCATCATCCCCCTTCCTCACCGTATCTTCTCAGCAGGCTGTGCTTGTTGCCGCCAATATAGGCAGTATAATGGAGCATCAAGGCCTCGTGTATGCGCCCCAGCTGTCGTTTACTAGTGGTCTTATCTCCCAGGATGTTGTTGAAGCCAGAGGAAGGTACAGGCTGTGCTATGGACTTCTCATCCCTACTTCCAGTGCTGGACCGGATCACGCACAGTGCTGTGCATCATAGACTGGATGAATCGCTTAGATGTCTTAGCCTCCATTTCCAAGTACTCAAAACAATCAGACCCACCGTTTTATGACTGAAACTTTCTGTTTGAAGCACAGGATGGTCAAACCATGAGTAGGCAGTCTAGAAAAGACTAGAATTTAAGCAACAGGAGCCTTCTGCCACCAGCCCTCCACTGTGTCTGAATAGCACTATGAGCATTTGCTCAACTGGTTGATGTGAGGTTTAAGAAACTTGCTGGGGTCAGTCACTAGAGTCAAACTTATCTTCCCACAGCGATATCCTTACCATCCTGGAGCAATCATATGCCCTTTTACCTCCAAAGAGCAGACTGCAAGCTAGTCTCAGGACAGGAGAGATCAGCAGCATCTGTTGTCCCAAAACGTGTCTAGAGCACAGGGCATGTTTTATCGTGGGTATTTTCATTTTCAGATAGCCAGCATCAATGATCAAGGATTTAGCTCAGTTGGTAAGAGCGCTTGCCCAGCATGCACAAAGCCCTGGCTCCAATATCTAGCATTTCCTAGATCCAGATATGGTGGTACATGCCTGTGATCCCAGGACTGAGGATGTAGAGGCAGGGGGATGTGGAGTTCAAGGTCATCACTGGCTGCATAAGGAGATGAAGGACACCTTAGACTATGTGAGGCACGCCTCAAAGCAGAGAAGAAGAAAATGGGAAAAAAAAATGCAACACAGAATTTTAAGAACGTCTTGTGTATTCCCCAAATGAAGTCAATCTGAATTTCTGTCTGTCCCTGCCCCAGACACACAATAGAAGTTGCTCTCATTGAGTCCACCCTGTGCTTAACATTAGCTCCTACTTCCCAGGGTGCTAAGAGAAGTATGTAAGATGTGTGAGCAGAGTTAGCACAGAGTAAAAATTCAGTTCTTGCCCAGTCTGCTTTAAACTACATTCTCACTGTTAGTCATCCTATCTGCCTGCTGTGGAATCCTCCAAGAATTAAACGGCAGAGACCTAGCAAGGGTTTGATGGCTGGTTGACAGCAGCCGCTTGAGGTGAGATTCTCGAGACACCACCCCCCCCTGCAGTAGGGATAGCGTAAGCTCTGCTGAGTGACACCTTACTGCTGGCCTGCTCCCTGCAGTGCCCTGAAGTCCTCACAGCTGCTCCAGGCATACAGAGGCGATGAACTTGTCTAGAGGGGAAAGGGAAGGGATGAAGTCACGGGGGGAGTGCACATGAGTAGAAGGGGATCTTAGGGTTGTCTGTGAATCTCTCTACACAGCCTTGCTTGGGTTCCGTCCCTGGCATCGGGAGCTATCTATCATGTGAAGAAGAGAGGAGTGTTCCATGAGATCTTGAGAGTCTACTGCATTCTGAGGTGGTAGAAATAGCATTCACATGGCACCATGGAGTCCTATTCCTTACTGCGTCGAAGTCCACAGTTAAAAAAAAAAATTCTATGTCCACCTATTTCTGCTCCAGTGTAGATTTGGACCTCCTGAGGAGCCTGGGGTTTCGGCCATGGCTTTGTTTATTATTTGTATATAAATTCCATACCCGGTCCAACTCAAATAAAGCAAACTGGCTCTTCATTAAGCAGGTTCGCAGAGCTTAGGTCAAAGGCTTTGCTGGGACCCACTGTGGACAGGCGGGGAGGCTTGCCTCCCAAACTGCTGTGTTTGCAGATCTCACGGAGGGGAAGCAAGCCCCCACTCCCCTGCTCCACCAGAACTGCTTACAGTGTGCTTCATTTTGCCTTGATTTTGAAAGTCTTTGGGGAATTTCAATGGAAAGCAAGCAAGAACATTTAGTGTTTGCAGCTGACCCAGAAATACAACTCGCTCTCTTGCTTTGTAAGAAAACCTTAGGAGTCAAAGCCAGAGTTTACAAAATAGGTTGGGGGGGGGGGAGGTCTTTAAAAACATCAAGGACATTTTAGAATATGTTTTTACAACTTGACAAAGTCTGTGGAGAAAACAAGGTTTAGAGCTAAAGTGTTAGGAACAGCTGCCAATTGAAAATAAATCGCAAATGAAGATAAACCGCCTCTGAGCCTATCATGCGGAACAATGGGAAAATATTATCAGAATTGTAAAAATCCGATTTGCATGCATTTTTTTCCCCAAACATAGCTTTGCAAGCCTAAATTGAAAACAAGCAGAGACCAGCTTGAGTAATGGACTAAAATCATCCCGAGATTCCAGACGTGTGTGTCAGGAGACCCTGATTGGATGAGAAAACCAGAAACAAATAAACGTTGATTTCCCTCACTAACTCTTTCTTTTCCGTGGAGGATTCCAAAGGGTGTTTATGAATCAATTAACTGCAAAGGCCCCAGAGAGTGTAGCAATAAGATAGTAATGGTCTCCCTACTACTATCTCCTGCTTCTCTTCATTCCACACACATCTTCTCCAGAATTCTAGCAATGGCCGTACAAGCATCCTCCATGCAAGTGCTCTGCCCCCATCTTACAGATGGGTATACCATGCAGAACGCTCACTAGACTTGCCCCCAGGCTGCACAGCTCTCCTGTCACAAAAACACCATTCAGACTGCGTTCACTCTGGAGTTGAGGTGATGTCTACTTTCGGGTGACCTCTTGAGGCCTCTCAAGCTAGACATGTTGAGCATGGGTAATGCCCTGATATGGTCTTAGCACGTCTTCCAAATAATTTCCCTGAATACTGGCATCATGCAGGAGAGGGGAAAGAGTTTGAACCTAAGACAGAGATTCTACCAGTCTCACCATAGGTCATGTGGTCTAAGAGACCAAAGGAAACCAGTTGCTGAATGTTAGGGTTTTGTTTTTGTTTTTTTTTATAAGAACTCAGTCTGGTTAGGATTTTCCTGACTGAGGCACAATTGATATCACATAAGAAGAGCCATTTAAAAGTGTACAATCTCAGTAGGTCTTGGTTTATTCACAATGTATTAGAGCTACCATTGCAACCCAATTCACTAGTATTTCTTTCTACCCTACCTCCCCCAAAGCAAAAAGAATCCCAACCTGTAAGTATCACTTTCTGGTCCCTATATCCATTCCTTCAAAGCTATGATAAGCCCTCAGTAGTCTGTCACTATGAATTTGTCTACTTTATTTTTATTTATTTTAGTGTGCGATGTTTGCATGTATGTACAAGACGTGTGTTTGAAGGCCATAGGTCAATGTTAGTTGCTAAGATTGCAGGCACATGCTGTCATGTCTGACTTTTTAGTTGTATACCAGTGATCAGAGCTCAGGTCTTATACTCGCACAAGCCCTTCGCATAAGTCCTTTTGTATTTGCCTCGTCTCACTGAGCATGTCTGTTCTGGGTCATCCATGGTACCCGGTGGTCACACAGTGGCAAGGACAGCAGTGCGTGAAGCTCCCCTAGTGGCTCCGTGTAGCTTTTAGGATAGCACAGGTGTCCCTGGCATCACCTCCAGGCCAGTGCTCCCTGCTGGCAGTCTGCATCTTCCACCTCTACCAGGTCTTTGGCTCACGGATCTCTGGCTGCTGCTCCTTCGGCTCTTAACTATGCAGTTTTTGCAGTGGGTGCTCATGTGCTCCCCCTGGAAAAGTCTACTTCCCCATAGCAGTGTGCTCCTTCTGATGCTCTTCAGCCTAAATGCTGAGAGATCACAACTGACCACCTGTCTGAACCAGGTGCAGCTAATCCGCTGCTCTCCCAGGATGCCCCTTGTTTCCTATCAGACACATTTCAGAATTTACAACTGCATCCTACGTGTGTTTATGAAGTATTCATTGTTCTCCTCTGGTTCTCCCAAGAGTTATAGCAGGCACCCATTCTGCTGTGGCTGTCCCACCACTCAGACCGAGTACACCGGTACAATTGGAGCCAATTACTCCCCACAAGGCTGCCTTTGTACTCCTGGCCAGGCCAGTCTTCCTGAGGAGAAGAAGGGCCACCTAGTGCTGCCTCCGATCAATAGTGTTGGTGGTACCTAGTATCTTCTTAGATGGGCCCAAGCTTGGGCCTCATCCATGAATTCTCAGGTTGGAGGTCAACAGTTTGATGTCACCAAGCGCTCCAGGGGTTTCTGCTAATGTGGAAGAAGAGTGATATGGAAAATATCCCTAATCCCACTCTTCCTCTTACCTCTGACACTAGGTCGTCTCTACTAGGCTGAGTCCTTAGATCTAAAACATGATCCAGAGAGGCCAGGAGGGCTCCCAATTCACAGAATGAGAATAGAAACTAAAGTGTCACCTAGCCTAGAATAGATGGTGAAAGTTTCAGCAGTTGAGAAAACAGAACGACTGTTGACCAGAAACCCCTTATCTGGGTGTACAGCCAAAGGAAATGAAATCAGAATCTCAGAAAGACATCTGCAGTCCGAGCTCATTGTTGGAATCAGGGTGGGGTGATACCAACCCAAGTATCCACCAACCATGGATGGTAGAAAAAATGTATCTGTATGTGTGTGCATATACATTGTAACATTATTCAGCTTCAAACAAAGAAAATCTTGTTACTTGTAATATAAATGAAACCAGAGAACATGCTCTTGGTATAACAAGTCAGTCAGAGAAAGGGAAATGCCGAATGGTCCTGATTTTGTGTGGAACCTAAAGAGTTGGAATTCGTCAGACAAGGCATCAGAGAGCACTGGCCTAGATCAAGTGACCCCGAGGAAAGTGACGTTTATGTACATGATACACATACCCTACCTCCTTTCTTCACCCTTCACATCCTCCCCTTCTCCTATTCTTTGATGAGTCCCCTCCACTCCCACATCTGTCGGTCTGAATCGCAGAATACCCTGCCTCAATTTCCCACCCAGATCGCCATGTCTGGCTAATATGTCATTGCCATTGTATGCCCACAGGCTTTTTCAGCTGTGAGCTGGGGGTCTTAGACACCCACCATTATCTATTTGGCTTGTGCCTGCCAATCCAAAAGTTCTGTCAACACATTCTCTCCTCGGAGTTGGTCTGTTGTCCAGGAATACTGATGGACGATAGTCTTCTTGCTTTTCCCTTGGCATTCTCTACACAGCGGGAGGGATGCAGAAATCTGTAGCATGGAATTTGAGCATGCAGATGGGCCAACTACATCAGGGACACTTTGTGTCTGCCTTTCCCCAGGCCTAGGCCAGCCATGATTCTTTGTGTCCTCCCACAAAGGTCCTTATTTTCTCCACTGCACCCAAGTCACCATTTGGCATGGAGGAGGCAGTCCATAAGTAATAAAGAAGGCATGTTGCTCCACTGCACCATGAGTCTGTGTCTGGATGCCAGAGTATGTGACTCTCAGGCAAATGTATGTAAAGATGACAGCCATCCACCAGGTTTTATCTGATTTTATATGTTTGAGCATAAATTTATAAGCAGAAAAAAATCAGTGTACTCCTCTGTGTGTTTATCATACACGCTATTGCTGAGTAATATGTAATGTAATGTGTAATATGTGTAAATATGCTGTTCGTACAAGACATGGAAGACATAGAGAAGCATGAAAGAAACGATTCAGAGCCTCATCCTATTTTGGCATACTTCCTTCCTGTCACTTTTCTATGACTTAGCAATCTTGTGGCCAGTGGTTTCCTTGGGTCTGGGTACACAAGCCAGTTCCTGCGCTCTGCCTATCTGTGACTATCCCCAGGAAGGAAAAGTGTAGCTCCTAGTTAAAAGAAAAAAGAGATTTATTTTATTGTTATTCATAAGCCTCTTTGTCTCTCTGTCTCTCTCTTTCTATCTTGTATGTCTTTGTCTCTCTCCCTTGCTCCCTTTCTGTAAGGGGCGGGGGGCTGGTACTCACAGAAGCCAGACAAGGAACTGGAGTTAGAGGCAGTTGTGACCACTTGATGCGGGTGCTGGGAATTGAACGTGGGTCCTCTGCAAGAGAAGTATTGCTCTTAACCACCAAATCAACTCCCCAGCCTCACTCCAAGTTTCTCTATAGTAACATAGGTGTGCACCTACTTCCCTGGTATACAAATGTGAACGGTGACATAGTATCCCTTCCTTAATCACCTCTCATTTTGTTTCCTGTATAGAAGCTTCTGATATAGAGGTGTGAACAGAAGGGTTGGAAAATACCCAGTAAGATGTGAAGATAGTTGTCACTTGCCTTGTCACCTATTACTGTAAATCAAAGGCAGCTTGCTACAATGTAAGAAGCTCATTTCCAACACATGGGACTTGTCAAGCTATGCCAGGACAAGGCTACCCTCATTTAGTTCATAAATATCCGATCACTAATAAGTACTCCTCCCTAATCCTTGAAAGCTGAGGTGCCTGGGAGAGGGGGGGACACAGGCTCTATGATTCCATTTCTTCTATGTCTGTCTTCTATGTCTCCAGGTCCTTCTTCCTTCACAGTTGGCATAAATTCCATAAAAAGTTCATTAAAGCCAGCCTGAAAAGCATCATCCTCTTCTACAGATAAGTACTGATGGCCTTGAAGTCTGCAGCCAGCCCAGTCCTGCACTTTCTCTCCTTCGCTCCGTCTCGTCCACACCAGCTCTCACCCTATGGCAGTCGTGTGGAGCACAGCCCTTTGGTTTTTCCCCCTTAACCCTCCATACATGATTCCATGAGTGACTCTTCCAGCCCTCTGATTTATCGTACACTCACAAGGTCAACAGCCATGTTAAAACAGAGGAAAGAGGAAGCGTGGGCATGGTGGCTTGGCTCACTCAGCTTCCTTGTAGATGGTGATTTCCAGGCAGAAGAATGAATGTAAAGTCTTCCTAAGAATCATGAGAAAGGACTCCTTATGTGCAACCATTTTCGTCAGTAGGTAGTGGGGAAACTGCATTCTCAGAGGGTAAAAATACCCACTGGAAACAGGATTCCCAGTGATCTGGTTTCACTCTAGTAGGCCATAGACATATGAGTAGGATGTTTTCTATTTAAGTATTTAAAAAAACATATGCTTAAAAATGACTAAATATTTTAGGGCTTCATTAAAATGAAATCCTTCTATCTGAGGGATGTTTGAAGTTCCCTCTTGAAAATTCGTTTTGCTTCTGTTTCATTAGCTGCTGGTGCTTGGTTTTGTGCAGAATGACTTCTTGAAATTAAGCATTTAATAGTTGAATAGAAAAAAATCATCTTCGGGTATGCTTTAATGAGGCAAAAATCCCTAACGTTACAAGTGTTAAGCTTTGGTTAATACCAGCTATTGGCTGGCATGTAGCGGGCATACCTAGAAGTTTGTGAACTTTCAAATAATATCAATTGGCTTATTGCCGGCAGCATTTGGTTTTTATTTGAGAACCTGTGCAGTTCTGGAGGTGCAGGGACTCCCACCTACTCAGATGCCACACAACCTTCTTCCTGCCTTCCCAGTCAGAGCCCAGTGCCTGTGGCAGTTCTCATCCTCCTTTGAGGTCCTTCCCTCAAGCCACAGACTTGGGATCCCATGGCCATATGCTCGGCCAGTCCTTCCCCAGGGACCCACAACACCGGAGGAGTGTGAAGGGAACTGTTCTGGAAACAAATGGGGCTGCCAATACCTGCTTTCTTCTTGTCCCCTCCCTGCTGCTAGCTCTTGCACCCCCTGGAAGTACTGTGACACTTAGTTTCCATCCCTTTGTCTTCCTGGTCTTGTGGTAGTATCAGGACTGTTCAGCGGGTCCCTGGGAAAGAAGAAGACTGGCAAAGATGGGTGCTCTCTCTACACCAGCCATGACTTCCTCGGCGCCTTCCTGAGCCCTGTCTTATTATACAAGCTTCTTAAACTCAGACCTAAGAGTCACTAGGGATGTGACTGACATGCACATTGTGAACCAGTAGACTAGGTGGAGATGGAGAATCCCTGTTTCTCAGGAGCCTCTGTGTAGGACAGATGCTTCGGGCCTGTGCTCTGAATAGTAAAGGGCACTCTGTGTGAAGAGTTTGTCACCCAGAGAGACGATCCATGAGGGAGCTGCGCAAAGTGCTTAGTAAAGTTCTCGAAGATGTTGAAGACAGTTGTGATGCTGATGATGGAGACAATGGTGGTGGTGATGGTGATGACAGAGACAAGGAGGGTGGTGATGGAGACAGTGGT
>NC_022015.1:26826594-26895542 GCF_000317375.1 Microtus ochrogaster | reverse complement strand
TGATGGTGATGACAGAGACAAGGAGGGTGGTGATGGAGACAGTGGTAGGGATAGCAATGAAAATGATAGTAATGATGATGAAAGCAATAGTGATGATAGATATTATGGTAATGATGATGATGACATTAGCAGTGGTTGTAATGGGGGTAGTAGCAATGATGGTGATAATAGTTATAATGTTGGTAACGATAATGGGAGTGATGAAGATATGATAGAAATTACGGAAACAGTGTTGGTAGGTAGTGATGATGGTGATGGAGATGGTGATGGTAGTATTGGTTGTGATGATGATGGTGATAATGGTGGCAGTGGTGATAATGGTTTTGGTGACCGTAATTATCATAGTAGAGGGTATTGATAGTTGTCAAGGTTACAGAAATTATGATTACAATGGCAATGGTGATAGGTGGATGTAGTGACAGCATTTGTGATGGCAGTGGTGATGGTGAGTATCTTCTTGCTAGGGAGGTCATTGTTGACACAGCTGTAAAGAATGATTTGCAGAGAATAAGCAGAGGGGAAGAACAGACAGAGATCCATTTCTGGACAGCATGCAGCCACTCCCTACAGCTCTCCCATCAGCCCTCTTCCGTTAGAAAGCAACTGAATTAATCTTTTTTGTCTGTCAGCCTGTCCTGGCCCCTAACAAAGAACCTAGACCCTCGCAATCCCTCAGCAAATGTGGGCTTCCCTCCTCTTTTCCTGGGAAGTTACAACACACCAAGCTACTCAGCACTCTTCCCATTTAGCCTTCACAAAGCCTCAGAGAGGGGTGCGGTTACTAGTCTCTGTTCAGAGGAATAGAAAGTCATCCTGCCTAAGATCATTGGGTTTTTAGGGCATAGTCAGGAACTCAGCCACCATATTCTCCATCCAAAAGCCTTCATTCCATGCCTCCCCAGTCCTGGACTGATGAAATAGGGGTCTGTGATGGTGCAGCTACCTAGCGGGTTAGCCCTTACCCATGGCTGAATGATCTGTAGAAAGGACACCCTGCCAGGTAAGCTCTGTATTCATTCATTACGCCCTCTGTGCCCTCCTTGTCCTCTTGTTTCTGCTGCTGCCCCTAAACTCTGCATCCTTTCCCCACAGTCCTGCCTGCACCCTGGAGAGCTTCCTCAGGCAGACACTGGGAGTGCAATAGCAGCGCTGGCCTGAGAACGGCCCAGCGCCTGGTTTCCTTGTGGAGCTGTCATCTTTAAACCATCTGTGACATGTGCAGAAAACATGGTCCCCACTTGCCTGGGCTGTCTGTGCCAGGATTTTCAGCTCCACAGCTGTCTCCAGCAAGATGTCTCTCTCTGATGTCTTCCAGGAGTGCCTGGGCTGAACCCCAGGTGCCCATTTCGTGTTCCTGGATAAACTCCACTCCACATCCACTGACATTATGCGAGACTACATCTTTGTTCCATCTGGCCAGTGGGCGGAGATTCCAGCACAGCTGGCTCCCACGTCCGGTTGGAGCAGTGATGAAATGATAGCTGTACCATCCTGTGCAGTTCCAGAGAGGTCAGAGGGCAGTGATATTCCCAGCCATGTGCTTGAAGTCTTTGACTCACTTAGCAATAATGTGTGCTGAAAGAATAGATGGCGTCTGGCTGACAGGCAGGGCCAGACAACTCTGCATGCTCCTGTTTCCCTCATTGTTCAGTCTCAATCCATGCTTACTAGCGTTCTATACACTACACACTCAACCATGCTACCCCCCGCTATGCAAGGAGGTCTGACCAATATTCCAAAGGATTAGGCAAGGTCACAAATAGTCTTGGCCTGATCTCACACTACTTTGTTGTGTGGCACCATGAAGCTCTCTTTAACTCTCCCTGATCACTGATTCACCCATTGAACGAAGACTTAACTAGAAAACGCCAACATTCATTCAGGTTTGAAACTAGGACTGCCAAGTCATAGTCCCCAAGCCGCCATCAGTTTCAAATGATTCCCTTTTCATTATTTCTCCTTCACCCCATGCTCTGTGATGTACAGGATGCAACATGTAAGACAATACCAGATTCTTTAACAAATGAGATCTGATCTTGTCCACCTTTCCCAGGGTGGGAATGGGCAAGTGGGAGTAAGGCATAATGGTCAGGGGTGACCATCACCTCAGGGAAGTGTTCCCAGCACAGCCACTAGGGGACCTCTCCGAGAAGCCCTGGATGGGAACCCTGGCACCGGTGCCCTCTTCTGGAGCCATTGGCATTTCAAACAGTGACTGCTCACCTGAAACTGTCTCAGCAGTGTGGAGCAGGCCACTGACAGTATCACGTGAGGTTGGCTCATAATTGTTCTCTCCTGCTATGGTGCCCGCCTGCTGTCCTCCAAGGCAGGGTGGAAGTCTTAGGAGGTGTGTGTCTTCTCACGTTGCTCCTTGCCAATGTGTGACTCCAGGCGAGTTAGCTGTGTTAGCTAGCTGCTGTGTTAGCTGTGACCATGTGATCATATATCATTGTGGTGATGGCACTGTGTGACAGGGAAGACAGGAAGCTGAGGAGGCTGTGGTTTTGTGGGAGGATGCAAAGAAGCCTCGTATCTTGGGCGTGGTGGGGCACTATGTCCCCAGCCTTCCTGAGAGTAAGGACTGCTTTCCCACTCTTGTCCCTACTCCTTCTCCCAGTTTGGCACCCACTTGTCCAGAAAGCCCCGCTTGGATCAGTCCATCAGCTGGTCCCAGCTCTAGAATTCTGGACAGGGTCTCTGGGAAAGGATAATTGGATGTTGGAGACAGACACGTCCAGATGTGGCTTGTCTCCTTCAATAGGCTTTACTCATGGGTACAATCTAGCCTGGGCCTACAGAGCTGTCTGCCCCATGGAGGAGCCGAGTATGGCATTCCCTGACTTAGGCCACTGGGAAGAAGAGGAGGAACATGACCAATGCAGACCTCCCTCCAGGATTTTTCTCATCAGAGTTCTGTATGTTACAGAGACCCTGGCATGTCTCAGCAGAGGCCTACTAGATGATGCCCTTCCTCAGAAGCCCCAAAAGGTCTGGGAGTGTGGAGCCCCATGGCCTTCAATGGAATGTGGGTCAGTGAGACACTGAGAGCATAGTGTTGGTTGGAATTCAGGTCCTCCTCTGTTATTTGCCTGGTCTTGATCTGGCACCTGTCTTCTGTGGAATTGGCATTCTTGTCTGTAAAATTGATCCCTATTCCCCAAGGCATGCACTGTAGGCTCCAGCTGTCAAAGTATGCAGATGGAAACATCAGCATTGACCTCACACACACATGTGCCTGGCACCCTAGTGGTCAAAGTCACCCCCCGACAGCACACACGAGTGTCTATCTCTCCTTCAACACACACGAGTGTGCATCTTTCCTCCAACACACACGAGTGTCCATCTCTTCGAAGACGTTAAGATCTTGACGCTGAGTCCTGATCAGGTGAACCAGAGTACTTGTGAAGTGCTCTCTAATCCTCCATGTGCTCCTGTCCTGGGCCTAACATCAGTTTTCTCCTGTGCCACTAAGTTCCAGGAAGAATCATGTCACCACGTGGGTGGCTTTTCCCATGCTATGTAGGTACTTACCTAAGAAGTCCTCCTGATGGACCCCACTGGGTGTTCTTTCTTGAATCTGAGTGGTGACTTTTTAAGAGCTGTGTGTAATGGGACTGGAGAGACAGCCCAGCATTTGAAAGCACTTGCTGTTTTCTCAGAAAATGCCCCAAGTTCAACTCCCAGTACCGCATTGAGTGACTCACAACCGCTCGTAACTCTAGCTCAGCGAGATCTGATGTTTTCCTCCAGCATTCATGGGTATGCAAACACATGTATATGCACATATACATATATACTCATTAATGAAAAGTAAAATTTGGTGTGTTATGTGTTTATATTCATGTGTGTACCCATGTATATATGTGCAGGTATGATTACAGATGTGTGCACTTGCATGTGAAGGCCAGTTTGTCATCATGTTTGTTTCCACTTTATCTTCTGAGACAAGGTCCCTCACCGAACCCAGAGCTTCCTGAGAGGTCAGACTGGCTATCCCATGAGCTCCAGGCACCCACCTGTCACCATCTCCACGGAGGGGTTATAAGTGTGTGCCACCATACCCAGCTTTATACACAAGTACTGCAGTGCTAAACTCAGGTTCTCGTGTTTTACAGAGCAAGTGTTTGACTGACAGAACCATCCCCAGGTCCCCCATATTTGACACAGATACCCCATAGGTTCTCAGCTTACCTAACCAAGGTCATTCCAAGTAGAAAGCTGTGTCTTTTTATTGCCTTGATGTGCATAGCAAAGGCTGACACCAAGACAAGCCCTGTGGAGAAACAGCATCCAGCCACAACCCGTTCCTGTTCTCAGCCTTGCCCTCAGCAGATATGAGTGAGCAGGAGAATGGGACAGGTAGCAGCTGGAAGCGGGGAAAATGCCTCTTTGGAATCAAAGTCAAGCCTTTGTCAGTGCACCGTTCTTTAGTCTTAGTGAGAGGACAAGAATTGTGAGATTAAGCTGCATCCAGTTATTCAGAGCTCTGCTTATCATAAGCACAATGCCCCCATTGCATCCTATCTGGAAGCATTTGTGAATACATACAAACCATAAACCGATCAGGAAATGATGGGAGCAAAGGCAGGGTATTTTCTGCTTGAATAAAGCAAAACATTTGTGGTGGTGGAGTCGGCAGAAAGCTTACTAAAGCTCCGAGGGACAATTAGTCAGGATGATGAACCAGCTGACAAAGGTGCTTTCCCTCAGCCCTTGTGAAAGGAAGGGAAATCACCTATGGTAAGTCCCATTTCTAAAGGATTGGGGTACGTATTCAATGATGACTGAGAACTCTGGAGATACAGAAAGGAATGGGTGATGGGGTACACAAAAGACCTGACTTTTCTGATGCCAGCGAGTATAAAATTGCAGGAGCACAGTTCCACCCTCTGTCACAAAATTTCCTATACACAAGTGTTCCTATCTTTCTTAACACTTAGAAAACCAGCCAGAAATGCAGGAAACTCCCCCCCCCCCACATGGAATCTTTGCGGGACTCTATGGGCTGGTGTGGCCATTAGGTCTACTAAAGAATACTCAGTGAGTGCTGTCTGCTACCCAGTGTATCTGGTTGCATGGCTTCTGGAAAGCCAAGCAAGCTGTTCTTGCTGGTAGAAGAGACAGTCCTGTGGTTGCCACTCAGTGGGATCAGTCTCGCTCTGTCTTTTTCCAGAACTGTCTCTGTGGTAGACATTTGTCTTGTCACCGTTCCTCAATTGAAAGCCATCCTCACAGAGGAGTTAAAAGACCTGAGCAAAGAAGCAGCTGGGAATAGAGTCATGCCCCGTAAACCTGCCAACTCACTCCATGTAAGGTCCCAAAAGCCAATTGTCCCAAGCAGAAATACATTTTTTTTAGAAAAAGATTCATGTATGTATGTATATATTGATTGATTGATTACATATACAGTGTTCGGCCAGCCATTATAAAGGCATTTGTTACCAAGCCTGGCAACCTGAGCTTGATCCTGGGAATCCACGTCCCAAGAGGAAAGAACAAACCCCCACAGTAGTCCTCTGATCCCCGTGTGCATGTGTGCACACACAATAATAAGTAGATGAATGCATTTAAATCTATACATTTTTATTAAAAGTGCAGTGTGCCTGACTGACCCGTGGGTGTGAACCTCGCAGGCACAGAGGGTTGTGTCTGTGTTTTCCTGAGAGGGGGCTGCATGATGCTCGTCTCCCAGTAACCACTCAGTAAGGATTTAGTGACACTTCTGCTCTTGTGAAAAGGAGAGCTCAGATCTTGAGATGCTAAACAAAACTTTAGCTATCTTTTCATTAGCCATTTAGGATCAATCATATCCACCTTCCTCCCACCTCTCCTCCCAGACCTCAACCCGCCTTCCCTACCCACTCAACTTCATGTCCTTTTTGTAATGTCCCAAATCAAATTTATGCTGCCCACATACTCTTAGATGTATGACTTTTACTGGACTATGGTCAACCTACCAGGGGACACACCCTTAAGGAAAACTGATTTTTCTCTCCCAGGAGCTGTTAGTTGCCAATAGTTGCTCAGCTAAGGGGAGGACTTCATGGCCACCTCCTTCCTTCCATGCTGGGATTCTGTGTAGCTTGAGTTTGTTCAGGTCTGTGCATTCCGTCACAACTGCTTTGGGTTCACATGTGCACCTGCCCTATTGTGACCAGAAGACACTATTTCCTTGTATTAATCTTCTGCCTCTGGCTTTTACACTCCTGCCCCATCTACAGCAAGGTCTCTGAGCCTTGGGAGGAGGGGATGTGATATACCTGTACCATTTAAGGGCTGAGAATTCTGTAGTCTCTTATTCTCTGCACATTGGCCAGTTGTGGGTCTCTGTGTTCATCAACATTTACATCAAATAGAGGGTTCAGTTCTTATCTAGCTAGATTTTATATGGGGCTGAATCTGTCTCCATCTGAAGAACGGAAATGCTCTCGCTGTTGGACAGGCATGTACCATCCATCTTCCAAGAAGATCCTTGTGCCCTCTTGGATGGGCTTAGCCACTGCAGAAGTTTGGAGTCATCCTTGTTGGTTTAGTAAGGTGTTATTTATTACCCCGGAAAAAATCCAGAATTGTCCCACTACTATCCAGCTTGTTCCTCCTGCTTTCTGATTCTAGGGGCTTAATTCTGATGAATAAGTTCCGGATCAGTTCCTTTAAGTGATCAATTCCTATCTTCCTTATAAGCATCATTCTTTTTCATTTGCTCAGAGTTATCTGATAGTAACATCAGGAAAGAGAATCTACTAAAAAATTTATCCAGGTGAAATTAACAACTGTGCCTGTCATGTTGCTGGGGCTAGTGGTACCTCAGGAGAATGGCTGGTTTATAAGTGACTACAGCGTATCTGTTTTTATGCTGCACTGTTGTCTTGGCCTAAGGTTGTTAAGCTATAGGGTTTCCACCAACCTCCCTGAGTTGTTATAATGTCATCATAGCACAATTGGATTTATGGACATTCTTTTCCTCCATAAAATATGCCCGTTTTATAGCACTGCGCATCTTTAAAATGAAGATGAGGTTAAAGGTCACTGGAAGAGATGAACACATGTGCAGATTAGCAAATGTGTCCTGCCTGGCTGTGAAGAGGAAAGATTGAGGGCTGAAGTGATGTGGCTGCTACGGGACAAGTCATTCGGAGCTAAGCCTCCCACACCCGGTCACCAGAACATTCCTGTAAGACAACTATCTCAAGCTCAGATCCCCAAGGTCACACACAATCAGGTCTTAACATCCAGGGTAATCAATCTCTCAAAGGCTTATAGCAACAGGTTAACATGTGTTCTTGTTCTTTTTCACTCAAGATCACCCTCCAAAACAACTGGAGCCATGTTGACTGTGTGCCTAGCATTCTCCGACCTGGCTGAACACCTGCCTTCTCCACATCTCATCTCCCTTACCTGTAAACTGAGGTAACCCTACCTCGCAGGAATGGGAGGACCAGGCACACAACTAGGTATAAAGCAGGTGAACAGCTGATCAGAGGTATTGATCCTCTTATCTGTTGCAAAGGTCTAACCTGCTGACTTTCATTCTTAGTCCCCCCCCCCACACACAAACGTCTGTTCGGATCTCACGACAGAAGATGTCTGTCTCTAAAAACCCTGCGAGAAATGGCACAGCGGTGCACTTTGTCTCTGAAGGGCTCCTGTCTGGGGTCACTCCGTGTCAATCACACCGGCTAAGGAGCCAGCCTTTGAACAGGGCTGACAAAGAGCAGGCACCAATTCCGTGCTCTGGGGATGAACCATGAGCAAGGCGGCCTCCGTTGCCTGATAGTCTTCCTGAAACCCTCCTCACAGATCCATTTCTTGTTCCTTTTAGTGTTGGAGGGGGCTGCTTATTCATCCCGGCGGCCCAGAACCGAAATAATCACACAGAAACTGTATTAATTAAATCACTGCTTGGCCCATTAGCTCTAGCTTCTTATTGGCTAACTCTTACATATTAATTTAACCCATTTCTATTAATCTGTGTATTGCCATGCGGCTGGGGCTTACCAGCTAAAGTTCCATCTGGCTCCTGTGGGGCTACATGGCTTCTCTCTGACTCCACCTCCTTTTTCCCAGCATTCCATTTAGTTATCCCTGCCTAGTTCTGTTCCCCTGTAGCTCTGCTATAGGCCCAAAGCAGTTCCTTTTTTAACTAACGATATTCACAGCATACAGAGGGGAATCCCACATCATTTCAGAAGAGGAACATTTCTCCCCTAATCTTCCTATCTCACAGGCTGAGAAGAGATGAGGCTCCAAGGTACCCACAGCGTGGGAAAGGGAGTGCTTTTCAACCCATTCAACCCATTCTGAGCCCTACTCACTCTACTAGTCCCTAGCTCTATGACCCTGACCCAAGCCTGTGTATTGCCACATGCCCCACAGCTTACCAGTAATACTCTGGCATCTTACTCCCCCAGCAGCTCTGGCATCTCCCCAACTCTGCCTTCTTTCCCCCTGTCTCACTGCTTGGATTTCCCACCTAGCTATATTCTGCCATGCCATAGGCCAACACAGCTTCTTTATTAGCCAAGAGTAATAAAACAAATTCACAACATGCAGACAGGAATCCCACATCAGTTTTCTTCCTATTGCAAAACATGATTTATACAGAGAAGAGCACACAAAACATCCAAGTGTCACATTTCCTGGGTCAGCTTCACAGATGTGGGTATTTGTGTTTGTTCTTTGTAAGAGCCCATGAGACTGGTGATTATTTTTCTCTCTTCTGAGTAAAGTTTGGTTCCTCTTTTTTAGAGGTCACATATACTTAGGCTACTCATTTGGGAGTCAAAGCATGACCTTCCTAGTTGTTATAAAGTGAACCCATCTTCACTGATGTTCTTGGCTGTAAAACATGCTTGCCATAGGCATCCTTGGCAGAACGTTTCCCTGAGTGCCACAATTTGTTCCCTAGCCGTCTTGACTCTTAGAATACCGAGTATCAGTACAAGGAAAAACAGAAACTCATTTCCATCCGGTGACACTTTCGAGAGAGTCACAAGGAAGAGACATCGAGGGCTGAACACATGTATCAGGGGAGAGGCACCTAAAGCCTCTTGAGTATCTCCAGGCCCATCTTTGCAAATCTGAAATTTTCTCTTTAGCTCTGAAACCGTGTCCTTTGACCTTCTTCCGGGGTCATCCTAGCAATCTGGCTGAGTTCTACCCAAAGAAGAGGCCACCTCCCTGACCCACCAAGCCCTCTGACTTTTGATATACGTCCAGCATTCCCAGTGGCCAAAAGCAAGGGCATCATTAATAAAGGACAGGTCTGTAGTAACACTGGAGGCAGCGTGACACATTTCAGAGCAGTGGGAACAGATTTACAGCCCCAGAGTGCCCTCCTCTTCCTGGAGTTACTCAGGCTCAACAGCTCCTTGAGACCGGAACAAAAGATCTATCCTGAGGACGATTTATGCAGCAGGGCACGGATGGAATACATCTTGTTAGAGACGAAGTTGAGAGCTTTTGAGCTTAAAGCTTCTTAATGGTTGGGAAACAAATAGTGGTGCCCCACCCCCACACTGCCCCTCCAAGCTGACCTATGCCTGCCTAGGACTTGTTTTTCCTTAAATCTATGTGAGTTCTTTTAAGTTCAGAGGGGTGTTCATGATGCAGGGAAGGCGGTGGTTTGTGTTCACTGGGCATTGTCTTCTCCTTGCTCATAGAGGAGGCTTCCAAGTCCTGGGGCTGAGCAAGAACAGACCCTTAAGAGGAACAAGGCCAGCAGGCCTGTGCTGGGCATAGCGTGCCAATCTGGGAATGTTACCATCCTTGCATCTAGAGGCAAGGAAAGTCTTGGGCACAGAAGGTCACAGTGGAGAAATCTCAAACATGGTAAACAGGAACAGACAGAATCAGCAGTTGAAGAAAGATGTTTCTGGGGGTGAGGACACACACACACACACACACACACACACACACACACACACACAATGCTGCAGGCACACAGAGAGAAAGACCCTCTACAAAGCAGAGTGGGACTTGGGAAGCCAGAAAACGCACATTCTTCTCATGGGCTGGTTTTTTGTCTTCTCATGGGCTGGTTTTTTGTTTTGTTTTGTTCTCTGTCTCTGAAATCTTCCTTCCCAAATTTTGGGTTGGTCAATTTGGAGAAAGACAGAATGGCTGATTGGCCAACATCTATTTTATAGCACATTGTGATTCAGTTTGGGACTTTTTGAGCCAGTCCATCAGCAGGGGGCCTAATGCCTGGAGAAAAAAAAATATATACATGGCCTTTTTTTAAAGGTGCCAGGCTTTTGTCTCAGGTCAGGAGGATGAGGAAGAAGCTAGCCATCTTGAAAATTAGCTAGCTTTATTACCTACCATGACCCCTCTGCCTTTTTATCTGTCCTCCAGGGAGTCTCATTTTTAGTCCCTCAATTATAATCCCTTAAATAATGTTAATTTTGTTTTTATGCATGCATATATGTGTGTTTGTGTATTCATGTGTGTAGAGGTACACATGTGTTCAAGTACATATGTGGTGTATGTGTGTATGTGTGTGCAGATGTGCTCATATGTATATAGAGACCAGAGAAAAGCCTCGAGTGTTATCCTCAGAAATTCCATCTTCCTCCTTTGAGACAAGGAGTCTGGTTGGCCAGAGACTCTAACAAAAGATGGTGAGGCCAGGTTGGCTCTGTGGGGAAATTCTTCTCCTAAGCCTGAGAACCTGAGTTCAATACCTGAGACCTACGTGGTAGGAGAAGAGAACTGACTCCCATAATGCCTTTCCCTCCATATATGCATGCATATGCACACACACCATGCCAAAAATAAATTTTAAAAACAATTTTAAAAGATATAATGAATTAGTAATCTGACCCCAAAACCTTCTCTCAGAAACCAGCCAGTTCCCAGGCTCCCCCATCCCTTCTGTGAACATATGAACATGTTTGTGCTGTTTTTGCTTATGTCGGGAACCACTCTTAAAGATGTGTTAATCCTACCCATGACAGCACCTCATAGCAACCTACAGGCAGGAGTTCTTACCTGCCCCATTCTCCACATAGGGAAGCAGGAACGGGTGATGGAGGCACAGAACTCAATGGGCAGAGCCGGGAGGCAGCAGCCATACACTGCAGGGAACAGTTACCCTCCAACTATAGGCTTGTACCTGACTGATGCAGTGACCATGCAGGGCACCAAGTGCAGAATAGGCCCTAGTCATGTAGCCAGCTTTCTATTGGCAAACATGCCAGTTGTTTCCAGTCTTTGCAAAGGGACGGTTAGGTCACATGATAAAACTGGGCTCTTCTTTCCATTGTGTTATTGTCTTAAGAGTAGTGATGAAGCCGTGGTAAGCCCAAGATGCACACTGGTCCAGAAATTTGAGTTTTAAAAAAAGAACCCTCTTCTCCCACCTGCCTGTAGCAGATCCATGCAGAGTCAAGGCAGCAGGTGGCCCCTGCTGTAAGGGGCACCGGAGGTGAGAGCTCACTGGGGTGTGTCGTCTGCAGGGAGCTTTGGGGACTGCAGCTTGAGAAGCCTGTCTCGTGCTCTGCTTCAGTCCAAATGCTTTGTGCTTGGCTGAAGGCTCTTCAAAATATGGATTATTAAT
Source organism: Microtus ochrogaster (assembly GCF_000317375.1). Lineage (NCBI taxonomy): Eukaryota > Metazoa > Chordata > Mammalia > Rodentia > Cricetidae > Microtus > Microtus ochrogaster. The sequence goes on along the minus strand of NC_022015.1, from coordinate 26,883,982 downwards.
CACAACAATAATTAGCTTTAGTCACATGGAGATGGGACGATAAGAATAAATATCTGGTTTTAAACTGGTGGGTAATTTAAGCCTGTTCGTATTTTTACACCCAGCAATTATTCCGATACCGCCCTAGAGAAAACGTTGGCGTGTTTCAGTGGGTGGCTCATTCGTTTCAATGAGTTGGAAAATTCGAGCATTTCATGCCGCGAAATTGCATATGACACAAATGCTGAATTGATTATTGATTGGCTTTCTTTTTCTCTCCTGCCTGTGCAGACACTTGCTTTAGAGTCAGTAATATCTGAGGTGTTTGTTTTGAGACAGCCTCATTCTATAGCTCAGGATGGCCTGGAACTCACAGCAATTCCACAGCCTTAGCATCCCACGTAAAATTAGCAACTTCAATGCAAAAAGCCGGGCGGTGGTGGCGCACGCCTTTAATCCCAGCACTCGGGAGGCAGAGGCAGGCAGATCTCTGTGAGTTCGAGACCAGCCTGGTCTACAGAGCTAGTTCCAGGACAGGCTCCAAAACCACAGAGAAACCCTGTCTTGAAAAATCGAAAAAAAAAAAAAAATTCCAGGAACATTACCTGGGCATTACCTCTGAAATATAAAGTGTGAAGCTGGGTAAAATGAAATTTGTTCTTTTCAAAGAACAAAGCATGTTCAACAGCACACACTCCAAGATTCTATGCCAAATGAAAACATACAACCTCTCGTGTTTTAATTGTTTATAAAAATATTGCTGGACAAAATGGGTTCTTTTACATATGGTCTAACCTTGAACTCACTATGTAGCTGAGGATGACCTTGAACTTCTGATCCTTTGTCTCTACCTCCCAAGTGCTGGGATTACAGGCATGTGCTATTACCCCTGGCTAATGTGATGTTGGGAGTCAAATCCAGGGCTTCATGCATGCTAGGCAAGCACACTCGGCTGAGCCACACCCTCAACACTAATTTATATTGTGAAGATCTGAGTTTAGTTCCTCCACAAAACAATAGACATTTTTCTCCGAGTCTTGATTGAGAATCTGTTACCTGCTCCACACTGTGCTGGACACTGCACGGGGGAAATTGCTTAGCTGAATATAAATCCTGAAGAGCTTTCAGGGTTTTGAAGAAGGGAGTGAGTCTGGCGTTGATACTGAGAAAGATCAGGACTGGAGAGATGGCTCAGAGGATAAAAACACTGGCTGCTCTTCCAGACTACTGAGGTTCAGTTCTTAGCACCCACATAGTAACTCACAGCTGTCTGCAACTACAGTTTCCAGGGATCCCATGCCCTCTTCTGGCACCATGGGCACCAAACATATGCATTATATATAAATGTATATGCAGGCAAAATATCTGTATATATAAAATACCTGAAAAATTGTAAAACTTAAAAAAAAATCCCTCCCAATGCTCTGTGACTAGAGTAAAAAAGAACTGACTCATACAATTTAGAAGGGGGAATTTTATGGTGTATGAATCAGATCCCAATAATAATATAAGCTCTCTCTGGCTGTATATGTGGAATCTATCAAGAGGCTGATAGGGGAGCTAAAGTCGAGGCCCTTGCTAACTGTTTAGTGATAATATGAAGGGAGAATCCTGTGCCTGCGTGTACAGCAAAATTGAGGAAAATCAATGTATCTCTCATCAAAGCTGCTCTCAATTAAGCTCTGAAGGACCTGAGTGTTTGGCTGAGGAGGTGCTTCAGTCACTCACTGAAAACGATGAAATTGGATTAGCAAAGCAAGGCTGACATGACAGACCACGGGAACCCACAGGAAGCCCCAGGAGCCTAGCCTTCCTGCTGTACACAGGAGAGCAGGGATTGGTCCAAACCTATTTGAAAACAGTGGGGAGAAGGCTCAGTGGGCAAAGCGCTTGCCGTACCTGCGTGAGGGCCTGAGTCTGGATTCCAAGCATTCACACGACCCCACGTGCGGTTGGGGAAAAAAAGGTCCCTGAGGCTTACTGGACAGTCACCCCAGTCATTTAGTGAGATCTGGGTTCAGTAAGAGACCCTATGAGGGTAGACTGAGCCCTTCAGAACCACTTATTCTCAGCGTTTTGACCAGTTATAAGTCTCTGCAAACAAGCTTCTCCAGCCAAGACCGAGACAAACACTAATCTTAGTATAAATCAACTAAATCCGGTAGACTAAATCTTAGTATAAACCAGAAGTCAGATTTGACAACGTGCATTTAACAGACCAACAGTAGGAAGTTCCCACCATAGCACCTATGAGCTCCCTACCAGATAGCTTCTGACCAGGTTTACAGTACCAGCTTGGATTCTTTCTGTGGAGCAGGTTTCAGATCCAATCAGAAAGCAGTTGGTTATCCCAGTAACATTCCTGACACTGTTTCACCAGTGTGCACATCTTATCTGGAAGGTTGATATTGTAACTTACAGAGTTCATAACTGGGCAAGACTGTTGGTACCTGTATATAGTACCTTCTAGCATTAGAAAGCTAGTCAGCAGGGACAAAGCTCCAAGCTCAATTCCACTTGATTTCTCAGTGTCCTGCCACCAAAGCATGCACTGTCTTAACAGTAGGGGCTTATCATCTAGTTCTGGTGGGAAATCCACCTGTATTATTTGGAGAGTCTCCAAACCAACAACTTAGAAGGTGGTGTGCTGGTTAGTCTTACATCAACTTGATACAAACTGGAGTCATTTGAAAGGAGGAAACTTTAATTGAGAAAATGCTTCCATAAGATCTAGCGGTAAGGCATTTTATTTATAGATAGGGGAGTGCCCAGTCCATTGTGGGTGGTTCAGTCCCTGGGCTGGTGGTCCTGGATTCTATAAGAAAGCAGGCTGAGCAAGACATGGAAAGCAAGGCAGTAAGCTGCATCCCTCCATGGCCTGTGCATCAGCTCCTGCCTCCTGCCTCCAGGGTCCTCCCCTGTTTGAGTTCCTATCCTGACTTCAATGCTGTGGAAGTGTAAGCCAAATAAATCCTTTCCTCCCCAACTTGCTTTTTGGTCATGGTGTTTCTTCACAACAATAGAAACCCTAACTAAGACAACAGGTATCCCGCATTTAACACTGGTATTCTTGTTTAACACTCGTCACTTCTGAGAACAACATTATCCACCCTGGTAAGGCAGCTCCCTTCAAAGGCTTTTTTTAACTTGCATTTCAACATCATCTTATAAAATAGTAGATTTCCATATGTCTTTTTCCCACATCTTTATTTTGGCTAATCCTCGCCTCCAGTCTCCTTCCCGCCCTTCCATGCCCACTCAAACTTTTATACCCTAAGTATTTCCCTCTCTATTTTCTTATCACGTGAGCTCTATTATCATCCTTCCCTTAAGTCAGGGTCGTCATGAAAGAGGGGGGCAGAAAGAATTAAGAATCAGAGAATAGGGAACACTACTGAGAAATGCTAGCTTCTGAACGTGATGTTGAGTGGTTGCACCCGTGAATTCTCAGCAGCAGTGGCTGCCTGAATAGGTCTGCCTCCATCAATCTGCCATCGTGGATGAGGGAGGGGCTTAAAAGGTCCGCCCCTCCCTGAGGAGCTATAAGCCATTAGGGGTTGCTAGGGGAAAGGGCTGTCCTATTCCTCAGTGGGATAGCTACTGGTAGGTTATCCTTGCTCAAGTGAATAACCCGACACCCATGCTCATGCAGGCAGACCTAATTAAGTGCAGAGGGGGCACAAGATAGCAAGACATGAAAATATGGAGGTGACATATCAGAAAGAGGGAGTGTGGTGGGGGAGGATATGATGAAAGCATTGTTTTTGTGTGTGTGTGTGTGTAGTTGTAAAAGAATGAATAAATATAAAGAATGTGGAAGAGCTGGAAAAATGTCTCAGTGGATAAGAAAAATAAATTATGTTTGAAAATGCTTAATAAAACATAACATTTTGTATTCTTGTAGGGTGTGTAAGTGTGTGTGTGTGTGTGTGTATGTGTGAATGTGTGTGTATGTGTGTACATATACTTACACATGCACTTGTGTGTTTGCATCTTTCTGGGTGCACTTGTATGTACAGATGCACACACATATGTATTACATACACACATACATATGTATTACACACACATGAAGGTTAAAGCTGAGTTCCTTGATCACTGAGGCGGGGTCTCTCACTGAAGCCAAAGCTCACCAATTCAGGCTGGTCTAGATAGCCTGCTTGCATGGGCATGCCTTGTATCTTCATCTCTGTTGGGATCCTGGGCACTGAGTTGGGTCTCGGGATCCAGAATAAAAAGTGAGATATGCACTTTATCCACTGAGCCCTCCAAAGTGTATTTTTAATTATCTGTTCCTGGAATCCTCTGTGTTTCACAACCTGCATGCAGTATCGTCAGATGGTTCTTCTGCCACCCTTCCCAAAGACCTCCTAAGGAGCGGTTGGCAGAACATGGATGCTGTAGATGGGCAATTGTGGTGCTGTGTCCTTAACACCTCATACTGTATACATTGTCCAATCTGACTGTTGTGTATCACGGCTGAGGTGTGACACAGCCTCTTGTTACAGTTATTCGAGTGGATCGTGGCAGTTTCCTATGACAACAAGGCACCAGAATTTATTTCCTCACAGTCAGGTGTTTACGAAGTCTGAAGAACAATCCATAAGGCCAGAAAGAAGTGACACCGTATAGGTCAATTTTTATACATTTTTATCTATTTGAAACAGTCTATCTGTCCAGCAGATTTTATAGACATGTCTTTATTGTAGGTATCCTACAATAAATATTTCAAAAGCTGTTTCTCACCCGTCTTTATCAAGGTATGACCCATCTACACTGTCTGGGAGTATTGCTGAGAAGCAATTAAAGAGTGAGTAACGTACCTCTATGTTGATAGAATATTGGTTCTCTGCCCACATTCCCCACTGCGCCTTGACAGCCTCCTTCCTGCCCCTAGAATTCTGCTTTGCATTGTTCTCTCTCCAGTTGCAATTTTGACAGCGGTATAATAAGTAATAGAAAAGTTTCATTAATTTTTGAAAGGAAACGTTCTGTCGCTGGCTGCTTCTCCGAGAATTCACCTGTGACAAGAAGTAGGGAGCATAATTGAGAGAAAGCTCCGTTTGCAGAGAAGAAGGATGTGAGCGCTGGGAAGATGGGGAAGGTGAGAGGAGAAGGAAGAACTGCCTTCTTCTCTTTCTCTACTCCCTTCCAACCTAGAGATCAGAGCTTCTGTGGAGACAAATCAAGCAAGGGTATGTGTGCTGTTGAGCCCTTTGTAGCCTTTTCTTGCAATAAATGGACCTTTTAACCAGGTGTCTTAGATGATTCTGGTTTAGCTGTCTCTCCACGCTGAGAGTCACTCCTTTCTACTTCCCGTTACTTTGCTGTGTCGGCTTGATTCCCAAGAAGACTATCCACTTGCCCAGATGGTTTATCATCTAGCATCAAATAGCCAAGAGAAAACTCAGTTCCATTTATTTCTGTTTACTTTAACTCTGAAGAACTTCTGATGTGGCATGTCTGTCCTGCACTTGGGACATTTGTTCTTGAATGTCATTGCATCTGAACTTCAGGAACACCCATACAACCAAGACGGCATGCTTGTGATGTTCACATGGGTGCCTCAGCCTCAGCATCACCAGGTGTATAGCTGAACAGCCTATGCCGTGGGCTGCTTTGCCCACCATAGGATGATAACAGCATCCCTGGCCTCTGCCCACAGTCTATCATCCAGATTGTGAAAACCAAAAGTGTATCTCCAGTTAGTGCCAGTGTCCCCCAGGACACAGAAATCAGCTGCAGTTTAAAGCCACTGATTTAAAATGAGGCATGTGGAGGACAGCAGCTCCCAATGCCCCCAGGATCTCCTTCTCTTTTCTCAGCCAACTGATGGAAGTGTAGATTCTTCAGAACATCATGAGTGTCTTATCAAGAAACACTATATATAAAATGCAACTCTATGAATAATAACCAGTTAATATACATTATCAGGGGGAAAAATGGAATCCGTTAAAATCTGTTCTCTTGGAACACTAGCTGTCTGCTATTTTCTGCTTCTTGTTATTCACATTCAAGCATGGAAGGGTTTTGTGTATTTTTACAATCTTATCACCAATTAATTATGGAATTTAATCTCTGATTCCTCAGGGATGGATAAGGGGATGAGTGAGGCAAGAGTCTGGGAGAACGCCACTGTCCGAGGAACAGCTTAAACAAACAGCAGCCGCTATCATCCTTCTCGGTATCAGTAAGAATCTACAGTAATAGACACTCCAAAGATTTTTCGAAATGTCAGCCATGAGAGTGACTGTGCTCGAGGAAGCAGCTGCTGAGTTGAGTTTGTGTAGGTGGCGCGGACAAGGCACCGACATCCCATCAAAGCGGAGAAAAGAGCTCTAAAGCGCGCAGACACACGCTGGGTACTTTGGGGAATTTTCTCTTAAGAACGGTTGTTGTAATGTAGTCTCTCACGAGCTATCCGAGCTCGGTTAACACAGTCTTCTTCCGGGACTGAAGAGATGGTTCAGTCGTTAAAGCAAAGGCTGCACTTGCAGAAGACCCAGGTTCATCCTCGGCGTTCATGCAAAGCAGCTCACAACCACCTCTAACTTAAGCCACAGAGGATCCCATTTCTGACCTCCACAGCCACTGCACACAAAATTGTACTGCATATAAATATGTGTGTGTGTGCGTGCATTCCTAAATATATAAATGCAATCTGCCCTCACTGGATAGGTACTGAATATGTGCTTGGATCTCACATTTGGCATTGGAGAACTGATCGGTGTGCTCTTCCCTGGGAAAGACCGTTTTTCCTGCTCCCAGCATTCCTTAATTGTCTGTAGTTCTTTGTCTGGGATTGAGGCTTCCTTTGTTCAGATCATGTTTAAGCAACCGTGTTTGTGAGACCTTATGGGTGGAGCTTCTTTGGCAATTCCAGACAACACAATCTCACATCAAATTCTGTTGCCCTGGCGCTTAGACTCATTTCACCCTCGCTTCTGCAATAATCCCTGATCCTTAGGTATGAGAGTCGTGTTGTGGATGTATCTATCAGTTGTACCTGCATCTTGATTAGTTGTGGTTTTCTGTCATGGTACCCTTCTGTTGCAAAGGGAACTTCTCCTGATGAAGGGTGAAAGCTGCCCCCATCTGTGGGCATGAGAACAGATAATCAGAATGTAGTTAGGGATTATACTGGCTTAGTAAATTGGTGGTTGAAGGTTCTTCTACAAGACCCATAACTTTATTAGCCTTGGGTAGCTGGCTAGGTTTCCAGTGCCAAGCATGATTTCCGTCTTGTTAAGTGGAACTAAGTCCAATTAGAGAGCCAAGGTAGTGCGCCATTATTGCTCTCTTAGTTTTCATTGTTTCCTACCCAGTCAGAAGAACATCAGCTCTGCTAGCATATTTGGAAATGGGTAGCTATGCACTCTGCCAGTGAAGATCTATCCGCAAAGCCCTTTCTCTTCCTTGTGTCCTTTCCCTCCATGTACAGACCACAGAATGTCTGTCTAAGGGATTCCAGCCCATGTTCTTCACCTTTTATTTCCTGTCTGCAGAGAATTGCAAAGTCAGGAAAAACCCAAATCCCCCATCCAAGGACACTTAGAAGTCAGGGCCTGGTCTCCCGTGCTTTTCTCTTTGAAGGTCGCTATCTAGCAGATGACCTGATAGATAGCTGGTGTTTAGTCTTAGCTGACACACATACATGTCCTGTAATGGAGAAGGATCCCCTCCTGACAGCAGGCTGGCCGTGTGGTGACTCACACTTGCTCTGAATGCACGTGTCTTGGAAAGACGAGACTGTGCGTCTCCTTACGCATGTGATGTTATGATTTACACAATTCCACAGCTGAGTGTGAAGGAGTCAACTTTTCCTCTAATGCTTATGTTTGAAAATGTTTTCAAAAGTGGATTAATGTGTCTCTAGACTAGGCAGGGGAGTGTCTCTTTGCACATAAGTTAATGGGATGCTGCTCTGGGGTGGGAGGATTTAGGATCTTGAGTCTCTGGGGGTCAGCATTTCTGGCATATTAGCCAACACTTTTTAAAGGGGTAGGAAAGAAGTTCGTGTCCTTGTATAAGTTTTATGGGGAAGTGGTTTTTCTCTTGCAGAATGAAAATGATTTCTTATAGTCTATTTCCTCCCAGTAATGAAGGCTTAACAGCCACGGGCGGTGGAGATAGCAACAGTCGGCTTTATTTGAGCTCAGACTTCATTTGTTTAGATGCTGCTGGGGAAAGATAGACATTTCCCCAGACACATGAGATGTTTGTGGGAGAGCCATAATGCTGTTTTCTCACCAAGATTTTTAGACTATGATGTGTGTATGTTTTAATGTGGGTGAGTATATGTACCAGCATGCATTAGCAGAATTGACTCAAATACCAGTGATGTTTTGTCTAAAACTATAATCATCTGGTATCCAGACCACCTCAAGATTTAGAAGATACTAACCCAAAAACAATACAAAGGAATTCTGCCACTGACGCTGGTCAGCTGTCCTCAAACAACTGTCTAAGGCCTGCGCCGGCACTGCTGAAAAGAACCGTGAAGGAGGAAATGCCACAAGAAGTTTCAAACTCTGAGGTGAGCCATCTCAGCCTGGGCCGTGGCTTTCCTTCTTCAAAACGTGGTGGGAAGTGCCACACTTGTGCAGGGGAAGCCAGTCTGCCATGGAAGAACATTCTATGAGAAGGATAAATCATATGCAATAGAATCTGATCTCCAAGCTTTAGGCAGTAGTGGCAGGTCTATGGTTTGCTGGCTGTCGTTCTCATGAGCTTCCCATCTACCACCAGCACTGGATAAAGTCTTTTGTCCTCCTACTGAGGTGGGTGTTGTGATTAAACAAGTTAAACTTTGGGGAAATGAAGTTAACTAACATCCATAGCTTGTTCTTTTTCTACACAGCCTAAGTTCTTACAGCCAGGAGTCTCATGATAATACTAAGCTAATAGATAGCTATAATATATACTCAGAGGAGCTGCCTGGTGTAGACCCATGTAGGTCCTGTGTTTGCTGCTTCAGTGTCTGTGAGCTCATATGCTCTTTACTTAGTTGATACAGAGGGCCTTGTTCTCCTGGTGTCCTCCATCCCCTCTGGCTCTTACAGACTTTCTGCCTCCTCTTCCATGAGATTCTCTGAGCTCTGGGGGAGGGATCTGATGGACCTCTAATTTAAGCCTCTCCGTCTGCATAATGTCTGTCTGTGGGTCTCTGAATTCTGTTCCCATCTGCTGCCAGAGGAAATCTCTCTGTTGATAACTGGATACTGCATTTATCCATGAGTATAGCAGAATATAATTAGGAAGCATTTAATTGATTTTTTTAGACTGGCAGTGTTTGGTTTTACCCTGAGTCTTTTGAGCTGTCTGTTCTGTGGTTCTTAGTTTCCCAAGCAGTGTCAGGTATAGGTTTCTTCTCATAGATCAGGCCTTAGGACAAATCAGATGTTGGTTGGCTGCTCCTACCTTTGCCCCCATTGCCCTAGCATGTGTTTAACTCGTGAGTGTGCAACCAAGTGAGTCTCTGACTCTTGTGCCTGCTCTTGGGACTCTTTCCCTCTTGTTGGGTTGCCATGTCCAACTTCAATATGATAGTTTTTGCTTCATCTTATTATACTTTATTTTGTCAGTTTTGGTTGTTATTTCTTAAAAGCCTGTTGTTTTCTAATGAGATACAGAAAGGGAGTAGTTCCAGATGGTAAGGGTTGTGGGAGAAACTGAGAGAAGTAGAGAAAGAGGCAACTATAATCAGGATATATATTGTATAAGAAAAGAAACTATTTTCAATAAAAGAAAAATATAAAAAATTAAAGTATATAATAATGTTTTTTTAAATATGAATTCTTTTTGGTGCTGAGTGCCAGAAAATTAATAAAAGCTACTTGAAGAAAAGGCAAAAAAGTCTTGCTTGTAATCAAGAAGCAAGAAAAGTCGTGTTTCAGGTATGGCCTGAAACAGGATTTGGGGATACCATTGGAGCCCCTTTACTCTGGTTGCCCATGGTGGTCCAGAACACCTTAAACTTCTCACACTTACCCACTATCATCTGGATGCCTGGCTAAATGCTGGCCTATTTGTCATAATTGACAAGGACAGGAAGAAATGGCTTCCAAATGGCTTGCCACTGAGGCAGCTCTATGACTAGGGAACCAGCATCTCAGGGGCCTAATTTGACTCTCAGGCCTCATTACTGTGGTGGAATGTATGACCAGACCTATCTAATCCACAAGAAGACTGTGCTACCAGCAAGGGTGAAAAGAGAAAAGAGAGACGGGTACAATCATGGAGTAGGTATAAAAACAGAATCTTGTTAATAGGCCATCCTCAAAGACAGTCAACAAGCATGCCTTTTAAATCTGCAGAACAAGAGGCTTTTTTCTTAAAGAGCCTGTAAGGCATGCTGGGCGGTGGTGGTACACACCTTTAATCCCAGCACTCGGAAGGCAGAGGCAGGCAGATCTCTGTGAGTTTGAGGCCAGTCTGGTCTACAGAGCGAGTTCCAGGACAGGCACCAAAGCTACACAGCGAAACCCTGTCTCAAAAAACAAAACAAACAAAGAAGTATAAGAAATCATTTCTATCCTCGGGGGCTTGTGTCCCCAGGCATCATAGAGCAAATGTTTACTGAGTCTCTGTGGCCAATAGACATTTCTGGGTGTGTGGTGAAGCAGGCCAAGCCCCATAGTGAGTACTAGGTGATCAGTAGGTAGCAAAACAGATCCAGGTCCTGTCCCTTCTTAAGTCTGGACTCCTTGCGGACAGGGGTTAGCGCTTCTCACAGAGCCTGTGAGCCAGCCCTCCAGCTCTGTCTCCCAAAGTGCAGTCCCTGGCCACCAGCACCTGTGTCACCTGGGACTGGTTATCACCAGAGATGAGGCTGTCATACCCCTCCACTGCTGACTCCAGTCTCGCATTTCCACAGAGGCCTCAGGAGGTTTGTAGGCATGCCCAGACTTAGGAGGCTTCACTCTAGTCCCATGCTCAGCAAGCAGACTCTTCAGAGCCATGGCCACCTGTTGCTGTGAATAAAGTTTTATTGAAACAAAGCCATGCCCGTGTGTTCACACCTTGTCTATAGCTGCCTTGACTCCACAGTGGCAGTTTGGAAATGATGACTAAGATTGTGAACCTAGAAAAGCACAAAATATTTGCTATGTGTCCCTTAATTTAAAAAATAATAATTTCCAATAATCGATCCAATTTCCTGAAAATAGTATGACTTCATTTTTCTCCACATCTGACTGAAATCCCATGATGTGTGTGTGTATGTATGTATGTGTGTGTGTATATATATATGCCACAGTTGCATTGTATGCTGACTTGATGTGCATCTAGGGGGATTTGTGTCTTTACGGTGGTGGCCAGTGAAGCAATGGGCATGCGTGTTTGGACATCTCTGTGGTAGGACTCACAGTCTTCTGAGAATATGCTCATGAGTGGCATAGCTGGGCCATATGGGAGTTCCATTTTTAGCTTGTTGAGACCTCTCTGTACTGATTTCCCTAATGGCTGACCAGTCTAGACTCTGGCAGGTGGTAGCTACGAGCACTGTCTTTCCCCACACCCTCTCCAGCATTTGTTATTTGGTTTGTGTCCTTGCTCTTTGGATTTTGATGATGGCCAATATAACCCAGGTGAGACAAAAATCTAAAGGCAGTTTTAATTTACTTCCGTCTCCCTGATGGCTTATGCTACTAAACACTTCCTGTGTTTTCTTCCGAGAACCATCTCTTCCATTCATTAGAATATTGGCTGTTTTGAAGATTTGTTTGTAGGATTAAGTTTGGCAATTCTCTATGTAGTCTATATATTATCCCCTACTAAGTTCGCATTAAGTTGAGGGACAAAACTTGCTGGTAGAGGATGGTGATGGTGGGGGCAGGGGAGGTTATGGTCTCATCTTCTAGGAGGTAAACAACACAGACTTCACGAGGACACAAAATGGCCACACATGTCCCACTCCAAAGGACTCTGTAACTGCTTTAGTGCCCTGCCCTCATCTCAAATCCCAATGCTTTATGAAGAGAGAGAGAGGTACCATGTTAACATCTGTGCCGTGAGTTCTGTGGCTCATTCTGTAGGAAGGGAACCAATGCCTGAGTGTGGTGAGCGCTAAGTTGCAAGATGCGCAGGGCACACAGGAGCTAGCCTCCCCCAGAGGGGCCCAGGGAGGTTCCCCCAATCTGACTCTTGATTTGAGGGAGGGCATCTTGAAAGGACCCCTACCTACAAAGACAAGACATGAAGCAGGCCTGTGTGTTCCAAATGAATAGCAGGGTACCCAACTCAAGCAGCCCTGTATGATCACCCCAAACAGACGGACACGGTATTGCTAACCTAGGCTGTTTTAGGAGCTGATATCCCCCGGGCTCTGAGGAGGCTCCTCAGTGATTCTGTTTGGCTTTTTTCCCCTCAGTCACAGCTACTGGCTGCAGTTCCCAGCAGCATGCTGGTGTGCAGTATTGGAATATTCAGGATATTTTTTTTAAAAGAAACAAGTTATGTTTCCTCTTGCCTTGCTTAATTATTTAGGAAAGAAAATCTTTTTTCCAGAAAGGTCCTTGATATATCCATTGATCATAGTTGGACTGTAAGGATGGAGCCTGCCATGTTACACTTTCGTGGTGGAAGGTGGCTCCTCTATGTGGAATAAGAGAGAAAACAGTGGCCGAAATTGGTGGCCACACTGTCCTCACTGGCGGCCTTGTGTTGACTGATGCTACAGTGGAGAAATTGTTATGGGAGTTCTTTAGCTCCTGGGTGGCCTTCTGAGGGGGCTGAAGATATCTGAAAGGACTAGAAATGGAACACACACACACATACTCTCACACACACTCACACACACACTCACACACACACTCACACACACACTCACACACACTCACACACACTCACACACACTCACACACACTCACACACACTCACACACACACACACATTCACACACACTCACACACACACTCACACACACACTCACACACATTCACACACACACTCAAACACACACACTCACACACACACTCACACACACACACTCACACACACATTCACACACACACAATCTGAGTTCCTCCAATTTTCCAAGAACACCTACTGTAGACAGTAAAGTCCCTCTACAGCAGCAAGATTCCCCAAGGAAAGCTGGGGCAATGATGTGGTCTCTTTGGGTCACACCCTCTAACTGCCCACAGTTATAAAACATCTTTTAAAAAAAGAATATCGCTGCCCAGAAGTTTCTGAGGAATTTGCGGGAATGGGAAGGAAAGTTTTTACCTCAAGATATATTTACTCAGATCCTGTCACATAAGTCAAGGATGCTCGGGATGTGTTTGTAAGTCAAGACTTCTTATCTGAAGAGGAGCGGCTCCCAAGCAAAGTGGTGTTGGATGCTCGGGTACAGTTGACTCCTAAATCATTTTGTTCTCACTGACTCCTGTGTTTCCTGGTGTTTACGTTTCTATATTTGTTCAAAAACGGACGTCTGAAATCTGTAAAACATAATTTTTCTTGGCCAATGCACTGACATTCCATAGGAATTCCACCCTACTCGCTTTTATGAAATAAAGTTAAAACGGCTGTTGCAGTATTTACCTTAAATATTATTTTTGTTACAATTGAACTAAGGTATTTTTCTCCCTCAAACTATAATCCTTCTGAATATTAGATTTTGGTAGGGAAGTATATGACATATTAATATGCTTATCAAATAAAGAATGTTTTCTAGTTCCTTTTTAGAAATCACCAATATGATGCCCATAGGTTTAGTAAAATCCATACTCTTGTTTAGGGTGAAAAACCTTGAATTTTGGAATGGAAGTTCTACACAGACTTTGCTTCAGTAACCCCATCTCTATTCCTATGCTTCCATTTCTCTCTACTTGATCAACATGGTCCACTTTTGGACACCTTAGCTTGGTGAAAAATGGCTTCTCAAGAGGAAGCCAATGAGAGTTTATACTGTTTTCTCTATAGCCTCCCTTCTCCATCAGCGGCAAATGAAGGTCTCAGAAAGAAAAACACTTTTCTTTGTAGTGCTTTGATTGTCAGCTCTCAACTTGACCCCTAATAGAAGGCAGAATTCTGCAAACCTGGGGTAATTCGGGGACCTTGTACCACCTGAAGCCACTTGAGTCCTGCGACAGCACTGGTGAGACTTGAGTCATAGCAAAGTGCATTTCATGCCTCTTAGCCCCAAGAAAATTGCACATTGTGAGTGGCTTGTGTTTTTCCTTGATGGGTTTCGCTTTAGGCTTGAAACTGCAATTTTACTTTCATCATTATCTCAGATCTGTAATTTGGAGAGAAAGTTTTTTTAAAAAAAAATATCTTTTCTCCACCGTGGCAATTATTCTGACTGGAAAGTGGACTTTATTTTGCTTCTAGTTGAGCAGGGAGTGGGAGGGAAGCTTGAAGAACTAGAGCACTCTGGGGTTTCCGGGCTCCCGGATCACGGGGTGGGACATCTCAAAATGAACAAAGGGACGTTTCCAGAGTCTCTAGTGTCATTGGGTAGTCATTAAGCATATGCAAAATTATAGTTCCATGAACTTCGGGAAGCACTAAAAGAGGTAAAAGTGGCAATAATGGGAAAAGCCCAAATCTGGAATCAATTCGCTGGCAACAAATTAACCAGCAATTATGGTGTGCCTTGTTTGTATTTCTAGAGCTCTTGAGTCGAAGGAAAAGCTTTCCCGCAGGTACTGACAGCTCTAACCCACGCAGAGGGCTCAGAGCACATTCCCTCCCCAGGGTTGGGTCGCCAGCCACTGAAAGAATGTTCCAGCCAAAATGTTTGCGAAGTTTTGATTTTCCAATCTCGTGTGTCTCCAGAATGCACAGAAAATGAAGTCTGGGGTTCCTGGCCTCTATTGCCTCGTATCCTGTGGCCTGAAGCTCTGCTTTCCCCGCTGAGGGAATTTGATCGCCACAGATATAGATAGCCACCGACTCTTTGCCAAAATGTCCTCCACCCAGGGTCTCTGAGTGCAGCTGCTCTGCCCATCAAAAGGCACTGTTTAGATACTGCTAGGCCTTGTTCTATTTCCCATCTTCCTTTCCTTTCATTTGAGTCTCGTTGCTTTGCTCGGAGGATGGTTTCTCAACTCTGTCCTCTGTCACTGATGTTTAATCTGGTGTGCTGGTTAACTTTCAACTGTTACCTTGACACCACCTGAAATCTCCTAAGGAGAGGGTCTCAACTGAGGAGTTAGTTAGCCCAGGTTGGCCTGTGGGAATGTCTGTGAGGGATTACCTTGATTGTCAGATGAGGTGGGAAGGCCCACTCTGAATGTGGACTGCACTGTGTTATGGGCTGGACCTTACGTACAGGCATGAAGGAACCGAGCACTAAGCACAACGACTAAGCAAGCAGCTTGTGTGCGTTCCTTTTTCCCTGCTGCTGACTGTAGATATTATGTGACTAGCCGCTTCCAGATCTTGCCTCAGCTTCCCCTCATTGATGGACTACAACCTAGAATTGTTCCTGCTCTGTGTTGCTTCGTGTCATAGCAACAGAAATATAAGAAGAACACTTGTTTTGGACAGCCACGTCCTCATACTCCTCTTCATTGTGTCATGCTTAGTCATTTCCTGGATCTGGTACATTGTTATACTGAATGCTGGAGAGGTTTCAAACTGCTGGACTCGGGGTTGGACGGGTGGCCCAGTAGGTAAAATGATTGTGAGGCCACATAGAAAAGACAGGCAGATGCTCCCCATTCCAGCACTGGTTGTTGTGGGGAGTGGAGAGTGGCGGACAGGTGAATCACCGGGACTCTCCCACTGTCCAGCCTGGCTAGCCTAACCAACCAGTTCCAGATAACAGAGAGACTTTCTCAGAAAACAAAGTAGAGAGTGGCTGAAGAAGATGCCCAAGGTTTCCTCTGACCTCCACACACTTGCACGCACACACAGGACATGTGTGCACACACACAGTGAGAGGCGGAGGTAGAGAAAACGCAAATGGGCACATACTTAACCCTTTCACAGTTCTGAAAGTTAGAAATCCACTGTCAGGAATTTGGGATTTTCAGCAGAGCCAGGTCCCCACCGGAGACACTAAGTGGAACCCCTCTGTCTTTTTTCAGTTGCTGATGGCTTCTGGCATCCTAGGTCGGTCTTGGCTTATATATGTATCACTCCACTCTGCCTCCATTGTTATTAGCCTTCATCCCTGTGTCCCTTCTGTGACTTCATATGGCTTTATTTTCTGGATGTCTATGTCAAAGGAAGGCTGGACCTTCCCCTAATATAAGCTCATCTTAGTTCAGCCACATCTATATAAAGACCACGTTCCCAAAGAAAGCCACAGTCACAGACCCAGGGAGGTAGGAGTTGAATTTTTCTTTTTGAAAACCATAATCCCTCCCATAAACCCCACCACTGTAGATATCCCTCAGATACAGACCCCCCCACACACACACACTTTAAAACTCAAAAGCCTTGCTCATAAAAGCAATGCTAACTTTCTGGGCTTGGCGACCATGGTCTCCCCTATCTGGCGACATGCCTTTCCAGTATGGCCTCCTTCTGTTCCTTACATGAAAGCCCCCTGCCACCCAGGCTGGTCTACATACTGTTTTAAATCCCATGAACTTTTTAAACATCTGTGTCTATGGCCTGGGCATGTCTGTTGCCTTAGGTTAATAATCCTCTATTGTCTAAGAACTAGCTACTCTCCAAGACCCACCTCAACGATACTTGGTAGGATCTCTTTCTCTAGGATCTGGAAGGCTCCAGCCTAGTGAGATCCTTTTCTCCTCTGACATTTAAACACATAAAGCATTATCATGTACGGAGTCACCCTTGCTATGAGAGCCGACGTGCTGGAAAGCATATTTGGCTTCTCTATTCAGGCCTTACTAGGCATTATCTCTTGGTAATTCTGATATTTTGAACATTTTATTTCTCTGTTATGTTATATGTATGGGTGTTTTGCCTGCATTTATGTCTATCTACTACCTGTGTGCAGTGCCCAAGGAGGGCATGGGATCCCCTGGAACTAGAATTCCAGACAATATGAGCATCCTTGTGGGTGCTGGGAATCAAACCCTGTTCCTCTGAAGAAGCAGCCAGGTACACTAAACTGTTGGGCCACCTCTCCAGACCCTACAGACATTATCTTATTACATCCCCTAGCAGTCCAGCCATGCAGTGATGTTATATGTAGGCCTCATAAATTCAGGTGCTGTGACTACGAGAGGTGAACACCTTGTCGATATCTCACAAGCTAGAATGATGGAACAAGGGATCACACTGTTTCTTAGGACTCCACAATTCATGTTCTTTGTTTTTTGGTTCATTTGCATTTTTAAGATTTCGTTTTATCATCATCTTGTGTGTATAGGTGTCTTATTTGCATATATGCCTGTGTCCATTTCTGGTGGCCCTCAAAGTCAGAAGAGGATATAAGATTCCCTGTTTCTAGTGTTACAGATTGTTGTGAGCTGTCATGTAAGTGATGGGAATTGAACCCAGGTCCTCTTGAAGAGCAGTCAGTGCTTTTAACCACTAAGCCATCAATCCAGCCCCTCTTTTAATGAATCTTTTTAAAAACTTGTGTGTGTGTGTGTGTGTGTGTGTGAGAGAGAGAGAGAGAGACAGAGACAGAGAGAGAGAGACAGAGAGACAGAGACAGAGAGAAAGAGAGGAGAGAGGGAGAAGGAGGGCAAGTGAATGCCACAGAGCGTAGCAGAAATCAGAGGTCAACTTAACTTGTGGTAGTCAGTTCTTGCCCTCTAGAATGTGGGTCCTGGGGATGAATCTGAGGTCTGGCCCGCCTTCTCTTGGTGAGGTATTAATTAGGTTATTAAGTTGGGGGACCACCAACCTTGAGTGTGCTCATTCTGATTATCTGTATCCAATCACTTTTCCTTACACTCAGAATCTTCCAGATAACAGTCTATACCAAACCTCTGTCTGGGTAGGCCGAGAGGCCTTGACCTGCTAAGGAAGTGACTTTATGAGCAAGTGTGGACACTCTACTCCATGACTCCATGGCCCAATGGCACCAAAGGTCAGCCGCCTCCACCACCACCTCCTCCTCCAGACTCCGTCCTCACACTTTGATATCAGATATGTGGCCATAAAAATGGGACATATTTTTGATATATTGGGAAAAATCATTTCTTTCCCTCTTGAAAAATGTACTCTTCTCTCACCACAGCTGGGAGTTTTGAATATGAATAAATTGCCAGGAATTTGGCAGTAACCGTATATTCATAAATACACATGAAATTTGGTGAGGTTTAAAGAAAAATAGAATTGAAAGGGCATATTGTCAGGTCGAAGCCCAGACATACCTTGAGACAGGGCTGAGTTTGTTTCCAATGGGTTGCTCCTTTGCTTTGCGAGGATGGATGCCAGGTAGTGACCCCACAATGAAAGCCAGGCAGACACACAGTACCCACAGCCTACGGTCGGATGTGAAGAGATCTCTGTCTTCAGACCCAGAAATAGAAGTGACAGGATTTGCATTCAGTCAGGGCCTGTGCTTGTCCTGGCCCCACCATCAGCCGATGCCAGATCTGTTTGCTTCAAGAGACCGTGACGCACGCCTGGGACATCTGTCCTCTTCTGGCATCTCCTTTCAGGATCTAGGAACAGCTCTGGCATGTGGGAGGGAGAGAGAGAGAGGGAACTGGCTGGGGCACCTCTGCCCTCCCCTGGCATAGAAATTCTGTCATCTGACACTTCATTAGTCTGCTCTGCAGAGAGCGTGACTTCTCCTCTGCCATAGTTGAAATTACATCCTTGAAAAGTGTCTGCAGATATGGGAGATCGCAGGGTACCTGGGAGCAGTGCCTGCCTCTCCATCCTGTGCTTGCAGGCCATGAGGGGGACCTACTAAGAGGGGCGAAGAGCCATCTCAGGAGGTCTGCTTGTCAAGGCCGTCATCCTAACTCAGAAAAGTCCATAGGAAGGAGACCTTGCTTGCATCTTATCACTTCTCATGATGTGGTGAATGCTCACTTTGTTCTTTGTTTTTAGAATTAGAGGTGTGTGTGTGTGTGTGTGTGTGTGTGTGTGTGTGCGCACGCGCGCGCACGCGTGCAAGCACACATGTATATGTGCATGTGCACACACACACACTTGGATATTGGTGCATACACCTTTGCATATGCAGAAGCCAAAAGAGGAGATCGGCTTCCTTGTTACTTGGAGATAGGATCCAACCTCTGGTCCTCAGGATTGTATAACAAGCACTCTCACCAGCTGGGCCATCTCTCCAGTTGCAGTGATGCTCATTCTGAATAAACATTCATGCAAGAGTGATGAAGCTCGTGTCATGCACTGAAACCCTTCACCCCTCCCTGGCCTGTGCTTTGGAGGTCACCTGGAGCTTTTAAAATGTCTACCTGCCCCCGCAGCACTCAGGCCCATGAAGTTGTCCTGCCCCACCCCCATGTTCTTCCTCTCTCCCTGGGGCTCTACCTGTGCTACTACCCCCATGGGCTCCCTTTTACTTCACACCTTTTCACACCAATCCTCAAAGGAGCGGCAAATGTCCTTGGCCTCACTAGTGCCCTAGTACCGGTGTGCCACTTGGCATCTCCCACCCTGGACACTGTCAGATCCGAAGCATCTAACCGTTTTTTCTGCATGAGAACCTCATCGCTGCCAGATGACCCCACCACACTTCCTCATTCCACTCTGTGCCCCACCCCCAGGCAGTATCCCCTTTGCTCTAAAGTCTCTAAAGTCCCTGGGAGCCACAAGTGAGCCTTCCTGCCCTTCATATGCACCCAGCGGTCACTCCAGTTCATAGCCAGGGCCCAGTTAGTCTCCAGCCCGTCCCATGCTACCTCCCTCTCCTGTCATCCTTCCTTCTCACTTTCTTCCAGAACAGCTCTTAGTTGTTCACTGATAACAATGAGGTTGCTAAACCCAAAAGTCTAAGCTGGGTCCTGACCTCCCTTGAGGGAGTGTTTCAGAAAACTCACCTGGAGCTTCCTGATTTCCTGATTTCACCCTCACCCCCACTGATTGTTCTTTAGAATCCCACCCTCTTCCCTTTTCCCTCATGACTCTATGCTCTGGGACTCAGCTTCAACACTCTCTCCCTCAGCAGCCTCATCCTGCCTCCCTCACACCCCTAAATCTGTAAGTTGAAGTGGGGGGAGGGGCTCTCAGGCTCCCAGTCCTGTCACCTCTGGCCACTTCCATCTCCAACGACAGAATCTCAAGGCTCCTCTTTTACATCTTCAGGACTTGTCCACATCCCCTAGCAGCATGCCTTCCCTGATCTCGGGCAACATCGTCTCCTTCTGTCCTATGGCACCTCATCCTCCCATCCCCAAGACAGCATCACCCCTTGTCTGGATCATCCAGCATCAAGCATCGCTCATGAGCATTGATGGATGGTACTGGGCAGTCTCTGAGAGCTGTGGATCTGCTCTCGCCAGCCTCTGCTCAAACTCCCCAGTGCCTTCATTGCTCAGAGCTCGTTCCTTTGGTCCCCAGTCATCTATCTGGTTGTTGGAGAAGGATCATAAAGGGGCGGCCCTCCTGTACCAACTGCGTGGCCCATTATCCTTGTTGCTTTCCTTTACTGTCATCTTCGTCATAATATCCTCCAAGATACCATGGCTACCCCATGGTGACAGCAAGCTCATTGGTTCACGGGCGTGTCTCTACACCTAGACTCATGCGTAAGTGGGTGATGAAAATATGCTTACTTTAAAAACAAAATGCCTGTGTTTAGAGGTGGGGAGCGTGTGTGTGGTATATGGCATAGTGCGCAGTGGCTGGAAGGGGGTGTCCGGTGTCCTCTTTTACTCTCTGCCGCCTTTCTCTGAGACAAGGCCTCCCACTGAACCTGGAGCTGAGGTTTTCAGCTAGGCTTACAGCCAGCAATCCCCGGTGATCTCTTCTTTCCACCCTGCTCTCTATGGGGGATGGGCCAGGGATATGGAGGGAGTGGATCCCAGGTGTGCAAAGACCGTGCCCACCTCTTGTCAGTGATGGGATCCAGACTGTGTTCTTCAGGTTTGCACAGCCAGGGTTCTAATCCACCCAGCTCTTTCTCTCCCCATTCTAAACATGGGCTTTTCAAGTGACAGAGCAAATGCCCCAGCACCTTAACTACTTGTTGAGCACTGATGATGTGTAAGAGGCAGGCTCTTCGTGCCACACCCAAAGCCCAGTCCTGGGCTCACCACTACTCCTAAGATGTTCTGTTAACCCATCTTCTAAATATCTGTTCCATCACCAAGAATACCGCCGGTTCCCCTCTGACATCTTAGGTTCTGCCTTAAGCCCCGGGCTCCAATGTGCTTCCTCCTCCCCATCAGGGGTAAATCCCGACTGCTCCTCAATGACCTCCACTCTCATGTCCTTTGTACTTTATGTGGCCTAGACTCCTAGCTGAATGGACGAAACCCTCTGCTCCAGTCCCCCTGCTCAATCTTGTGACCCATTTCCCCATGTATGTTGTGCGTATCCGGTGTATTTCAGCCATCCGAATGGAGTTCCTTTCCACACCATTCTGCCAGCCTGAGTTCTTACTGTGAAATCTCCCCATACCCACCCACCCTCCCACAATACTGCCACTGAAGGGGCTCTGAGGGCCAGCTTGCTCAGTAAAAGTGCATGCACTCATTGACCAATTGGAAGTAATTTATATCAAAGCAGAGGGTCCAGAAAGTTAAAGACATGACTCTCACATAAATGTGTAGTGTGAGCATCTATCAAAGGTTTATATATCACATTAATTAGGAGCTCAGCCAGGCTAAGACTGACTAAAACAAAAAATGATAAGAGTGCTGACTTATACAAAACTGATTAATGTCCTTCTGGCCAATGAAATGGAAACTTCCGGATTTATCATGCCTAGTCAACAGAATCGCTTGTATTTTATCTGCCTTCTACAAAGTTAGTCTTTTATTGTGCTGAGTGGGGTCAGTTATTGAAAGCAAATAGTAAATCAAACCAAATAGCACCCCTAGGATGAGCGTCTGCAAAAGGGCAGGCACTGTGTATCTTAGCCTGGCTGTGTCTGTCACAGTGACACCATTCTGCCAGTGTAGCCCAGAAGCTGAGCCAGACAACACATGAATGGCTGTGTTCAATTAGCGTCTATTTACACCACTCGGGCCTCCGCTGACCCTGCTCCACTCAGCCCAGTGAGCCCTAGGCAAGCTTGTTAGAAGGCAGACTGGCTGGCTTTAAGAGCATGCACGGATCATGACAAGCTTCTCACCCTCCTCTCGAGTTTTACTTAATTTGTGCTTAACAGTTTGGTGGCTTCTTTGAAATATCAGTTCCCAAGAGACAAAAACATAAGTAGAGTGATTTAAAAAAAAAAAAAAAAAGAAAAAAGAAAAAGCATTCCCTGGGAGTTTGACAATATTTACAACTGATATATAGTTAATGCAGATTTTTAAAATGTATTTTAATTGACAAATAAAATTTATAGACATATTTATCTTGCACATATTGTTTTCTAGTGCATATACATTGTGGAATGGCTAAATGGGCCCCTTAATGTTTATACTCCTTTACACCATGTGTGAGTGTGAGTGTGTGTGTGTGTGTGTGTGTTAAAACGTTTGGGATCCCTGGGAAATTTTCAGAAATACCATACTTTGTAGTTAGCTATCATCATATTCTACATTAAGTATCTTGATCTATTCCTGTATCTAACTGAACTATTGTGCTATTTGGCTAAGATCTTCCTAACCCTTCCCCACCAGCTCTTGGTATCTACTTGTGAATTGCTCTAAGAGTTTGACTGTCTTGGATCCCACTTATAAGTGAGAACAATCTTTAGGACTGACATCCAACTGGTGCAGATTTTAATCCTGCCTCAACTTCAAATCCACGTTTGTCAAATCTTTCCTCATTTCCATAGACATTCAGAGCATTTCTGACATATCTGGAGCAGAGGGGTACATGTCAGTCTGCTTCTCCTGTTCAGACATGAGACACCTTGAATATGCTCGAATCTTAAACAAGTCTACAAGGGTGTCTTCTGAGTCAGGTACAGGGGCAGGAAATGGAGAACCCAAACCAGGGTGTCACATTTCCCCTCTGAAATTCCAAGAGAGCCACCTTGTTTTAGCATTGTCTACAAGCTTGGATTAATATTGCTTGTGGGGTCCCAGGGACTTAGGACTCCCTTCATGTTTCATTTGTAAATTTGATTGGAGGAGCTGATTTCAGAGTTTGTTTTATGTTTGCATGAAACACTTCAATGGAACCATTTAAACTATGGTAGAGATGCGGTAATGGTCTGCCTTCTAAGGGTTTGTGATTATCCCCATTGACAGATGCTACTTCTTGCCTTAGTCTTGGCTTCTCTTTGCAAGCCCTGAATGGAGACACGGTAACTGCTTGAGGTGATAAGGATAAGTCTTGGCTGAGTGTCCTGTCCTAAGCAGGGCATTTGTCCCCCCTTCACACCTAAGGTTCAGGAACCACTGTGGAAGAGGGAAGCAGAAAGAATATAAGAGCTGGAGAGCAGGGAGGAGAGCTGGGAGATGCTGTCTTCTGAGCATGGTATAGTCAATGAGGTCATGACCCCAGAGCTACCGTGGCCACCTGCACTGGGTGAAGTCTGTCCACAGTCAATCATGGACGAGTTTAGAAGCGACTCATGGTTCCCTACCCCTCCCTGCCGAACTAATGGTAACTAGTGGATTCTGGAGGAGCAGACACTGTCTTCAGGAGTGTAGCCATGGGTAAGCCCACCAGGCTCCAACGGACAGCTTGAAACCAGTGTTTATGCACCAGATCCTGTTAAAGTCAGTCTCAAAAGATTTAAAAGATGTGAACGTGGGAAAGGGATGTGTTTGGAGAAGGTGGTAGTGGCAGAGGGAGATTAGAGAGGATGGGATTATAGCATGCAGACTCCTCTTCGTACATGTATGGCACTGTCAGAGGACAAAGCTAATGAAAATGTTGCAAAAGAAAAATAAAATCATAATAAACTGAAAGTAATCCAAGTTAATACAGGAGCATGGGCTAGGAGTGCTTCTGAGAATTGGAGAATTTTTCTCCATGTGTAAGACTTCCATCCTTAGGCAGATGTTGGCCAGTCACTGGCTCAGCTTCCCAGTAGACAGTACAGCACAGACCCTCCCTTTCCGTCTTTGCCTCTGACTTGTCTCCCCAAACTGAAAGTGTCCCTGTCCAGTCTCCACATAAAGCATCCAGGAAGCTTTTTTTTTTCTTTTCCCCTAAGCTTTCGCTCTTCTTATTAGGTGTCCATGACTTCTGGCAAAGTCCCAGAGTGCCAAGGACATTAGATCATTTAAAACCGGGTCACTCCGAAGCTAACTGTAACATTGCCTCACTTAGCAGACTGCATCCAGAGTCGCTTTGCTTTTATTAGCTTCTCTTGATAAGCACCTGGGGTGCTCATGGACCAATGTTCCTTGCTTTATGAATATAGGTTGCCCAGGAAGAGATATGCTGATTCCTAAGTATTCTGGGACACCAAGCTGCAGCATCCCTCACTCTGTTTCCAAACAAACCCTTCTAACGTGATTTCCCACCTTTGGGCTGCCTCGCCCATGTAAAAGATGTGTCTTGTCTTTGCTCTGTGTGTTGAAAGAATCTTCATGATTCCTGGCATTATGACCAAATTGTTTCCAGGCACCCAGTTTTATTTTAAGTGCATGAGAAATGAATCCAGAAGGTTCACTTCTCAAATGGACGTCACCAGTTCCAGGACTCAAATAGAGATTCTCCTCCATTACTGTCAGACTGTAGGCTTTGCATGTGAAAGCAAACACAGCTACCATACATGGTTACCTATGCTGTGTTTCCTGTGACTACATGCTTAGTCGTATTCATGGCACATGTTGAGTATTTATAGTTATATATACTTGAGTGTTCTGTTTGTATTTTAGTTTAGAGTCTTAGCATATTCCCCAGGCTGGCCTGGAACTTGGGTTCCTCTCACCTCAGCCTCTCAAATGCTGGGATTACATGACATGTGTAACATCGTGCATGCCCAGCTATTAACTTATTAAAAAAATAAAAGAATAGCCCATTACATTATTTCTTTAATCAGTGTACTACTCTCTCCTCTCAAAGGTTGGAGAATATGGTTCTGCCTTTGTGCAGAATTGCCTGGTTGGACGCACAACTCTAGGCCCATCATGATCCAGCGTCTCCCAGAGGAACACCAGTCATATGCCGAGATGAGCCTTTGGTGTATTTCATAGATGCCACAGACTTCTGTGCTTAGATGGTATCTTTCTATATACCCCATATCTTAGTTAGGGTTTCTATTGCTGTGATGAAACACCATGACCAAAAGGCAAGTTGGGAATAAAAGGGTTTATTTGGCTTACACTTCCACATCATAGTTCATCATCAAAGGAAGTCAGGACAGGAACTCAAACAGGGCAGGAACCTGGAGACAGGAGCTGATGCAGAGGTCATTATTGCTTATTGACTTACTCATCATGGCTTGCTCAGCCTGCTTTCTTATAGAACTCAGGTTCACCAGCCCAAAGATGTCACCATCCACAAGGGCTGGGCCCTCCTCCATCAATCACTAATTAAAAAAATGCCTTACAGCTGGATCTTAGGGAGGCATCTTTTCCATTGAGTTTCCCTCCTTTCAGATAATTCTAGTTTGTACATCAAGTAGACATGAGACACACCAGCCCACCACCACGCCCCATAACTGCTTTAGAAGCCTTGTGACCAAGTCATGGCAGAGGGCATGCTCTCAAAGAGGATCCCATGTACTGATACACAAATTGGAGAATTGGAGATTATAAAGTAAATGTCTGGATGGAGATAGAGAGTTGGGTAGTATATTCTCAAAGCCTGTTTCTCCCAGAATCCTCATCCTTTGGCCTGTCACGATATATCACAGGCTGGAACACAACATTCCTTAAGTACATTTTTTTTAAACAAGACTGCATTTACCATTCCAATCCTTTCAAGTCAACAAGGGCAGAAAAATGCTTGTCAGTGCTGTGAAATCTCTAGCATCCAGTGTCTTATTGGTGCTTGGCTGAATTTTGCTACATGAATGAGTTAGGTGAAATGTAGATGAAAAGACACCACAAGTCTCTGCCTCAACTACAGAAGGAACAAAGGGCACATTGGTGGTGTCTCAGCAGTGGGGAAGGCAAGCCTCCATTCTTGGTACTGTCTGGTGTGGCACCTGCCACTTAGAGGCATTAAGGTCACAACTACATGTGGGGTATGGTGATGGCAGAAGATACAAAATAATCTCACACTAGTTCAAAATTACATATAATAAATTGATATTTATTTAGGAGAGACTCACAGATCACTGTCCTAGATCATAGTCCTCTGCATGAATGGGGAACAGGAACAGAGTCTAGCAGCCAGACACAAGAGCTGGAAGTGAGAGAATGCATGGTTGCTTTACAGCTGCATTTATAGTGTAAGAGACCATGCCCACGTGGGCTGGTATCTTAAAGGCTGTTGGCCAAAGGAGCTCCCAGAGTATGGTGCTGTTTGTACAATTTTGTGAACAGTGACAAAAACCTGCAAGATTGAGAACAGTGACAGTTTTGCCTCAGGAGTTGGGTCTGCAAAGATATCCCTAGGAAGGCTCTGCAGGAAACTGGAGTTTACAAAACAGAGCAAGATTAGATACTTTTAAGGTTAGACATGGAGAAGGGCATGACCAAACATGGGAAATGCATGTAGGGTTTGAAAACATGTCCCTACCCACATACAGACCCAGGGCCAATGGCTATAAACTTTATAGTGGGACTATGGTCCCATCTGCTCACATCTCATTGTGTGGTGTGATTGAAGCAGTGCATACTTAACACCTGCCTGGTGCACTGTCATCACCAAAGCAACAGCCGTGACTATCTACAGTAGAGTAGGGTTTCTGTTGCCATGAGGGTGACTGGATGGGTTGCAAGGAAGGCTAGATTTTGGTGGTTAACATCAGCCTTGGAGGCTTTTGCTGTTGCTCCAACTTGTCCTTCCTGCCTCAGTTGCCACCCTATTGTGTGACCTGTGTCCCATGCTGAGGGAACGCCACAGTCCTTGAAGAGCAAATCCTCTTTCCTTCTTTGGTTCTTTCTATGTTCTGTTCCCATTGCCGACACCCTGCTGCTTGCTTTTCTAGACTTGTTGAGGCCCTCTCCTTCATTCTAATCCTCCTCTGGGCCATCTCGGGGAGAAACTGTTAATTACTGGTGTAGGTCCAGGGCTCCTTCCTCAGTCATCACCAAGTATGTGTATGCATTTGTGTTTGTATGATGTATGTGCTATTCAGGTGCATTCATGTATGTGTGTGAGTGTTTATGTGGATGGCATGAGTGCATCTATGCACATGCATTCATGTATTTGTGAGTATGGATATATGCATGCCATGATATACATGTGGCAGTCAGAAGGGTTTCGTTCCTTGCCTTCCAGTTTATTGAAAACAGAATCTATTTGTTGTTCACTGCTGCATAATTCAAGCTAGTTGACCTGCAAGCTTCCAGAGCATCTCCTGTCTCTGCCTTCTCCTCACTACAAGAGCACTGTATTACAGATGTGTAGCACCCCGAATAGCTTTATATGGGTCCTTGGGATCCCAACTCAAGTCAGTGTGTTCACGGCAAACCCTTCACTGGGGGCCATCTCTCCAGGCTTCTCATCACATTTGCCTGTGTCTCCCTGTTCTAGGCTGAAGGCCTCTTAAGGGCATATGTAGGAAACAGAGCTCACAGTGCTCACAGTGGCATGTGGAAATGAATGGCTTGTGGGTAGAGGATAGAGAGATGCATCCATGGGTGGGAAGTGAACAATGAATAGATTGAAGAATGGCTGCCTGGTGGACAGCTGCATGGATAGATAGATGATGGATGCATACACGCATGCATGCACGAATGACAAATGAATAGGTAATGGATGGGCCATGGATAGATGGATGATGGACGGGTGATAGAAGAAAAAATTATCCCAAAGATAAGAGGAAAATGGTCAAGCTGAAGAAGGTTCCATTCAATGAATATTTATCGAACAATGAAGATCCCTGAGACATAAACTAGAAAATCATGTTTTTAACACTAGATGGTAAGGCTAGGTCTGTGTGGGCTCCTTTTCAGACACCTAACAGAATACCTGATATACTACAGTGACTCTGGGTGACAGGCAGAGACAGCAACCTACAGGAACCTCTCTCAGTGAGTTTGGATGGGGAGTATCCACGTTTTGTCTGAGCAATAATGTGAAGCTATACAGGGTCCTGAAGGACTCTTCGATTGTGCCATAGCCAGGAATTGCAGAGTACATGCTAGGTGTCATGGGGTTCTGTGGGAACATGGTCCATGGGTATGCTGTGGTGTGGTACATGCTGGGTGTCATGGGGTTCCATGGGAACGTGGTCCATGGGTATGCTGGTGGTTTGTGATCAACTTGACCCAAGCCTGGGAAGAAAAAAAAATCTTTTTTTAATATGTTTTTCCAATCTGATCACAGTTTCTCCTCCCAGTCCATCCCCTGACCTCGGCTGTCTTTTCTATTCAGAAAAGAACAGGCCTCCCGTGGATATCAGCCAGAGATGGCATAACAAGTTGCAGAAAGACTGGGCATCTCCTCTCCTACTAAGGCTGGATGAGGCAACCCAGTAGGAGGGAAGGCTTCTAAAAATCAAGCAACAGAGTCAGACACAGCCCCTGCTCCCACTGTTAGGGGTCCCACAAGAAGACCAAGCTACACAGCTGTGGCAGATGTGCAGAGAACTTAGGTCAGTCCTGTGCCAGCTCTCTGCTTGGCGGCTCAGTCTCTGTGAGCTCCTGTGAGCCCAGGTTAGTTGATTCCGTGGGGTTTGGGTGGTATCCTTGACTCCTACTCATCTTCCCTCCTGAAACCACAAACCCGAACAAAAGACTAAATGGAGTGTGTTGCAACGAACGTAAGACTCTGACTTATTCCTCAGTGCAGAGTCACAAGGATACATTTCGTGTGGTGCAAGCTCATCTCTTCTGAAAGGCCACTGTTGGCCTGGGGTGGAGCTGACCTGGCTGGAGGGCTTCAAATGGGAGAGCTCCACATGGCTGTTTTGCTGTCAGATTCTCGCCGTCTCTTCCATACCGTAACTGATCCCCTCTGAGGTGACGCTTGCTAAATACGTTAATAGGATCTTGCTGTCCTTTGGGGGTGGCAGCATGAAGGACCTTGGCAGCTGAGCGGTGTGCAGCATCCAGTTGGAAAAGAGAGCTGCTTCTCGGTGCAGACATGCCTGGCGCCTGCTCGCCATTGCTCTCCTGGGATCCTAGGAGCGCAGAGCAGAGCAGTCCATGGCTCAGCAATTCAGTTAGGAGTCACAGTGTAGGAAGTGGCCTTCCAGGTAGAGAGGTCAGTGGCCCCCAGTGACAAAGCAAGTCTAGGTGGCCCTTTATGTAAAATGTCATTGAACTTCCAAATGACATGGGATGTTGACAGGCACCTAGTTTGTCCTCTGGTTGGTTGTTTCATACCTTTGACACCATTCCCACAGGAGTTCCTTCCTAACTGGGCTGTGAGCCATGCTCTCCATGGAGACAGCTGCTTCAAGAGACCGTGAAAGAGCAGATAAAGGTATCGCTTGCACTGAGTGACCTGCCAACGCGGTCCCCGCCCACTGTGCCTGGCCTGCTCTTTCTCACTGAGATCCCTGTGTTTCTCTAACAGTCCCCATGAATGACATTCTAGGCTTTCACAGTCCTTGATGCTGTCCCATGAAGGGGCTCCTGAATGCCTTGTTCTGTTTGGAGGATCCTCTTGCTATCATTTTCCCATCAAGAGCCCACGAAGCACAAGACAGCCAGAGTGGGCCCAATCTGATTTTAAGGTTAGGGAAACTTGACCTATAGCAATGTCTTTCTTTGTAGTATAGTTCATCTAAAAAAAAAAAAAGAATAAAAAAGAATGCTAGCAAAAATAGAGTCTCAGAGTGCTGCCTAGTCTCGATGATACAGGGTAGAGTCATTTTGGAAGACAGAGCCTCAGCTGAGAAAAAAAAAAACCACCAGAATGACTTGTGGGCAAGCCTATAGTAGGTTTTCTTGATTGATAATTGATGTAGAAAGGCCACTGTGGTGTTACCATCCCAGGCAGGTGGTCCTGGGTGCTGTAAGAAAGTAGGTTGAGCAAGCCTGTAAGCAGCCCCCTCCCACTGTCTCCTGCCTCCAGGCTCCTGCCCTGACGTCCCTCAGTGATAGGTTGTAACTGCAGAACCAAATAGACCCTTCCCTTCCCAGATTGCTGTTGCTCGCGTGTTTTATCCCAACAGTAGAAGCCTTAACTGAGACACCCAGCATCCTTGTCTAATACAAGTGGGGGTGTTGTGGCAGTGAAAGAGGAGGTTGTCACTGGCCTCTGAAGGCCACCAAGTCATTTTCCTGAAGCGTTGGGGCCCAACCTGGACTTGGAAATTCTGTGGCAGCAAGTCTGATAACAAGTTCACGCCCTTTCAGTGTGTTGACATCATTCAAAACCAAAAAATGTCCTCAAAGCATCAAAACCATGTGCAGGAGCGGAAGTGGTATACGTTTGTAACCCTTTATCTTGGAACTTGTACATGTTGCAGGTATTTGAGAGTGAGACCCAGGTCTAAACACAAACCCTTTTTCCATTTCCTATATACCTCATGAGTTAGCATAAAGCAACTTTATACGGTGCAGTTAGAGCCTGCACATCTCGACTGGGAGGCCGGGTGTTTGCGTTTCTCCCTGTGTTATCATTGCAATACCTCGAGAATTTAGATTTTTGGACCGATTTGATCTTAAGGTTAGGGAAACTTGATCTATAGTGATGTTTATCTTTATAGAACCAAAGACTATTTTGTGACCTAGAGGAGAGAAGAGCAACATCCCAACAGCGATCCTTACCCATAAGCGTGAGCAAGGACTGGGTTTCGTTTTACAAAGTTGTGACCCTTTAGTGAGACAGTCCAGGAAAGAGATAAGGCCCAGAAAGAAAAGGTATGTGGGGAACCCAGGTCTGGAAGAGAACTCTGTCAGTAAAACTTGTCTTGCAAACCCAACAACATGCGTCTGATCCCCAGAACTCATATTTTTAAAAAAAAAAAAAAAGAAAGAAAGAAAGTTTGATGGCTAGAGAAATGGCTCGGTGGTTGAAAACACTGGCTATTCTTCCAGAGGAGCTGGGTGAAAATCCCATCAGCCACATGGCAGCTCACAACCAACTGTAATTCCAGTTCCAGGGAATCTGACACCCTCTTCCTGCTTCCACAGGCACTGCACACACATGGTATACAGACAAACATGCAGACAGAACACCCACACACATGAAATAAAAGTTCAAAAAGGCAGAGTGTGGTAGACCATGCTTGTAATTTCAGTGCTGTAAGAAGGAGACAGGAGAATCTCTGGGGCCCACTGGCCAGTCAGCCCAGTCTGCTTGGCGAATTCTAAGCCAATGAGGGACGAGTCCCCAGGAAAATAAGGTGGAGGGTACCTGAGGAATGACACTGGAAATGGACCTCTGGCCTACACATGCATTGTATATACACACAGATGGGTGGGGGGTTGGGGATCCAGCCCGTGCTTTCATTATATGAGTACATTTAATGCAGTAGGAAATCAGGGTAGCCCTGACTCTGCCATTTGTCTCAGCCCTACAGAAGGCTTCCTTGTGGGGTTGATGCCCAACTCTCCCCCAAATAGGAGGGTGTTATTTGTCGAAGTTTAACTTTTTTATCCTCATGTGGCTATAGATGCAAAGGGGATAGAGAGAGCCTCGAACTCTGGCCTCCCCAGGTGACTTGACTTTCCACCATCGTGGTGGCCCTGTTTGCCCTGCAGCACAGCTGCCAATAGATGAGGCTTGGACACAAGGGGCAGCCCTGAGAAGCGGAGCTCCACAAATGGCCGTGGAGCTTTGCAGACACCCATGCACAGAGCTCTCAATGAAGCCATGTACCAGGAGACTGATCTCATTCTGAAACCCTTACCTCCCGTCTAGAAAGTGTCATTTGTGATTTGTGAAATGGGATCCAGAACTTCCCCCAGTAAACCACTGGGACACTTAAATCTAAATAAATGAAAGTTAGCAGGCCAACCTAATAATAAGTGCTCAAGCGTGAAACCTGAGCCAGCTTAATAAACTTTGCACCATTTTAAAAATATGAGGCAACTTTTGTGTAGTATTCGGGCGACTCCTGCCCGTGGCAGTCTGTGTGTTCATTTGGAGGTTGCCAGTGTAAGAACATCAGGTATAATGGAAGTTGTGTATGGGCAGGTATGCGTATGTATGGAGGCCAGGCATCAGCTCCTGGTGTCATCACTCAGTTTTTTTTTTTTTTTTTTTTTTTTTTTTTTTTTTTTTTTTTTGAGCCACGGTCTCTGACTGGCCTGTGGCTTATTTATCAGGCTCTAGTCCTTGGCCAGCGAGCCCTGGGGATCCATTCATCCCCATGCTGGGATTACAGGCTTATGCTGCCATGCCTGGCTTGGTACATGGATGGATTCTGGGAGTGGGGGGAGTCAAGCTCAGATCTTTGAGTTTGTACAGCCAGTAATTTAGCACATCAACCATCTCCCCATTCCAGAAGACTGAGTCTAAGGCCATCATGGTACAGTTTTGCAATTTCAGTTTTGTCCTGGTCATTCAATGCTTCAGAATAAAGCTGGAAAGACCCAAGAGTGAATAGAAGAGAAGCTGGGATGGATCTCACAAGGAGCTGAGGTGTGCACCTTCCATGACAAGGCCCTGTTTCTGGTACAGAGCCGCTAGGAATAGGTCCAGATTCCTTGGCTCCTGAGTCTTGATGCTAATAGAAATTTCATGCTCTTTTTGAAGAAAACCAAGCAAAATATAAGGACAGTAATGAGGTAAAGAAAGAATATCAAATATACAATCATTTATTAAGTGTGGATTTAGGAAACCTTGTGGTGCCAAGTTTTTGAGTGTTAGTCACAGAACTCAGCAATAGATTCTTCTACAGTTACACGGAAATTGCCATAACATCCTTGTGTTTGGATTTCAAAACATTCTCTCATGTGCTCATTTTTCCAGCAGTCCATCCATTCATGACTTATGCTGAGGGCTTGTTGTATGGCTCTGGGAAAAAAGCTGTCGTGGGATGCCTGCCACTATGCTGGGGGAGGGAGGGAGAAGAACCCCACCTTTCTCTGTCTCCATCAGACTCTCAGCACTTAGGATAATGTGTGGGAACACGGGAGACATCCAAGAAACGTTTGAGTGAGCCGAGAGAAATAGACATTTGAAAGTAGAGGCATGGGACCTATTTAGCTGGAAGGGATCAGCCTGACTTACTACAGCTGTCTTAAGAAGACTCATGCTTTCCTGCTCGCGCCACACATCCCCGTTGTTGTTGCAACTCTGCTTCCCCTTGGTCGAGTGAGCGTGCAGATGGCAAGGCAGAAGGTAAAGTGCGCCTGGCTAGACTAAGCCATCTCAAGGCTGAGGTGTTTGAAGGTAGGAAGCATTGATTAAACATCATAGGTGACAAGACTTGGACGGCGGAAGCATTTTCTGGTAGACTGTCCCTTCCATCTGTCCATCTATGATACCCTAAGGTATCAAATTTGGAGTCACCCATTGTCTTAGTCAGGGCTTCTATTGCTGTTAAAGATGCTATTACCGTGGCACCTCATAAGCCAAACATTTAATTGAGGGGAATCACGTACATTTTCTGAGGTCCAGTCCAGTATCATCATGATGGGAACATGGTAGCGTGCAGGTGCTGGAGTACTAGCTGAGAGTCCTACATTTTGCAGGCAACAGGAAGTTCACTGAGACACTGGACCTTATCCTGAGCATAGGAAACCTCACATTGACACACTTCCTCTAAGAAGGCCATACCCACTCCAACAAGGTCACACCTCCTAATAGTGCAAGTCCCTATGGGGCCAATGACAAACTACCACACCCCCACAGAGGGCGTACATACCACCCTTGAGCTCACCTCCACTGATCTCAGAGGCATTTCTTTCTGCGCTGCCATGGTTAGCATTGGCCTTGCGTGCTCTTGCTTACTTTCCCTGTGGTGTGTTAAGTCTCCAGTTCCAGTGACATTTCCGACTTCCCCAAAGCAGAATCTGCTTGTTTTATTCCTTTTAAAACCTTCCTACCTATGCAGAAGTGTCTTGAAAGATCAAGAATTCAATAAATTGTTGTTAAGTAAATGAATGTGTTTGGGATGTTTATAGGGAGTACTGTCGAATAAATTGAGGTCCTATGTGAAGAAAATCCAGAAAACCCTTCCTATACCAGAATGTGTTTTTCATCTTGTGGATCTTTTTTAATGTTTGTCTGTTATGTCAATACTGAAGATACATGAGTGTTCTTTGCTATCACAGACACTCAGTGTCAGACTTATACCCCAACTTTGCACTTCCTACCCATGCCTTTGGTTTTTAAATAGAAACATTCTTCCTGGTGATAAGGAACTTTTCAGTTACCATGCTCATCCCCAGACCACCACCACTTCTGTGCATGTCATTCCCCCAGTTGCCACTACATAGACCAGGTTGTATTTCCAGCACCTTGAGACATTTTATTTTAATTTTTAAAATAATTTAAACTCCTAATCCTGCACTTTAAATAACTTCACTTAAAGTTGTACTTTATTTTGAATTGTGTGTATAGGCATGTATTTGTGTGGAAATATGGGTGTGAATTCAGGTGACCATCGAGGCCAGAGGCCTTAGATCTCCCTGGAGTTTGAGTTTAGCTAGTTGTGGGCCACTAGGCATGGGTGTTGGTAGCTAAACTTCGATGCCCTGCATGAGCAGCAAGTGTTCTTAACTGCTGAGCCATCTTTTGAAGCCCCTAAATGACTTCTAAGAAACGACATATACTCTGCCACCATCTGAGAGAGAAAGGTGTCGAGTAGAGCAGACTGAGGGGCACTGACCATGCCATGCAATTAAAAGCAAGAGAAATGTCTGAATCCCCCATTCCATGAGAGCCCCAGCTGCTTCTAAGTCAGGAGAGGCTCCTATATCCACTCATTAGCCCAGAGGAACTGCAGTTGGAGGCCTGTTCTGATTACCCAACACTGGCTCACAGTCTGTGGAGCAATGTAATGCCAATTAGGCAAGTCCAATTTCAGTCAACTAAAAATGGGGATGAAAATCCCACCATCTGTCTCCTTCATGGTGCTTCCTTTTAAGTCTGTTTTTCTTTGATTTGCTCCATCTCGTTTGTGTTCGTTGTTGTTAAAGATTTACATATTTTTCAAGCTTCTTTTGACTGGTCTGTATGTTCACGCACATGATGTTGGGGAGGAAAACACAGCCCAAAACGTGGAGGTCAGAGGATAGCTTGTCGATTCTCTCCCTCCATCTTTACCTGGTTTCAGGGTTTGAACTTGGGTGGTGAGGGAGAATTGTCTGTAATCTGTCAATCATGTTTTAAATAAACACTGATTGGCCAGGCAGGAAGTATAGGCAGGAAAACCAGACAGGAAGTTGAAATGATGCAATGAGAACAGGAAAAATCTGGGAAAGAGGAAGTTGATTCCTCCCACTCCTGCCCAGACTCTGAAGAAGCAAAATGTGAGCTGCCCTGCTGAGAAAGGTACCAAACCATGTGGCTAGCATAGGTAAGAACAATGGGTTAATATAAGCTACAAGAGCTAATAAGTAGCCTGGCATAATGGGCCAATCGGCTTTATTTAAAACATGATTGACAGATTACAGACAATTCTCCCGCACCACTTGGCTTTGCAGACCGAGTATCTATGCTAGCTGTTCCACTTCACTGGCCCCATTTGCCTTTTACCACCTGAGTACTTGATATTTGGCATACACATAATTAATGTTTTCTGGAAGGAGCAGTTGTATAGCTATCCACATGGCTGCCTGGAGAACTACGGGAAAGGCATGGGTAGGTGGGTGGTTGGTAGATATATGGGTTGTGTCCATAGGTGAGAGGGTAGGCAGGTGATTGGATGGCTAGAAACATAAATAAGTAAATTGTAGAAGGGATGAGAGTGGATGGATGCTGAGAAGAGTGGCTGAGTGGATAAGTTCCAAATACTACTATACTTACCTATGATATATCAATAACTGTTGAGTAGGATGTGGGTGCGCTGTCATTTGTCAGGGTCTCTGCTGAAATTATTTTGAGGAATTAAGAGCTGTGGTCAAGATTTCCAATGCAGTGTAGTGTGTATTTTGTAGCTACTTTTAATCATCCTTATATTACTAAGCTCATGGTTTGGGTGTATCGTTGAATAATTCAAGAGCATTTAGTCTAATTGCAGCAATGATGACCCACGCTGCAGAAACACAGAGCCACATGGGAAACTGAAACACAGAAAAGTAATAAACTCACTCTTCATTAGCCTGCTTTTTAAGAAATTTCTCTGTGCGTGATAAGGCTGTATAATTGAGTGGGGAGATGAATCAGTAACATCACATGTAAACTTCATAAATATCTATATGAAGAAAAGAAGCTAGTTTGGTTTTTTGGTCTTAAATCCTTTGGGAACAAGGACTGCACAGACCCTGGAATTTGTCTTTTTATTTGGGGGGGGGGGGGTTGATACATGTTATATTATCACACTTGTGTTTTTTTGCATTTGGATTTCCCATGTTTTTCTCTTTAATACTTCAGTGTTTTACGTTTGCTCTCTTTAGGGTGGAGGTTGATACTCAATGGCACTCATACATGTAAACACATTCACACATGACATATACAACAGACACAAATGCACATTCATGTGAACACACACATGACACATACATACATGCACATGTGCCCACATGTACATAGAGACACCTGTACACACATGCGCATACACACATACCTATACCTATCACTACTAAACCATTGTACCAGTTCTCTTATGCTAAAGCTGTGGCTCCTGGGAAGGATATGCTCACACTTGGACCCCTCCTTTCAGCCATCAGACTGTTGCTATTTTTAACTTGTACAAGAAGTGTCCTTAGAGGCACGTGGAAATGAACTAGAAGAAAAAGACTACCACGTTCAGTGGATGGCATCTTAGCACCCACAAAACTCCTGAGATACCTTGGGGGATCTTTAAGACCTCATTTTCCTCAACCAACCCAGATTTGAATAAAATTTGTCTCCTTAGCAGAGACCAGAGAGAGAGTGGAAGCAAACTGTAGCCCAGATACTTTCTCACCCCAGTGAAATTTTGTCTCATGGCATTGTATTAATTGCAGTGTAGGCATGCATGCATGCACACACATGTTTGCATACACACACACACACACACACATGTTCTTTGTAATGTAGGGAGACTAAGACAGTGAGTGGGCTTATGGACATAAGAGCCTAGTAACACAGAAACGGGCTCCTGAGGTCAGCTGCAGATCTATGCCCTTGCTGAATTGTAGGGCCTGCCTGGTTCTCAAGTATAGGACATGATGAAAACATTTAGAAAGATTTTTCTAGCTATAAACCTTACGTAGCATAGACCTTAAGCCCCGCAACCACAGGGATCAGGTTTAAACTTCACCCCAGTCACTTATGAGAAGGATGACCTTAAAGCATTATTCATCTTTCTAAGCCTCAGTCTTCATACAGCAGTTATGGCAGTGCCTGGGGATTGTGGAAGGTATTTGAAAATTGTTTAAAGGACCGCCAAAGCCAAGGCAACCATCCCAGAGTATGTGCTATTTCTGATCATATCATCTGTATTGTATCAGTATGATTTAGATGCATGTTGTATAGACCTTGAGACCTAATGAATACTTCTCTTTGAAGAATAACTTTTGTACACATTTCAAAAAAAAATCAAAGCAGAACTTTTCTTTGAGAGATTTATTTGCATTATCTTCTATTATACATATGCATGTATGTTTCTGTACATGAGGGAAGGTGCCTGTGAAGGCCAGAGAAGAGCATCAGCTCCCTGGAACTGGAGTGCTCCGGCTCTCAGCAGAACCTCCTTCCTCAGTCAGAAAAGCAAGCAGGAAGACTTAGGAGAAATAGTGCATTGGTTCCTTGTCTGTCCCTGTGAGGTGGTGAAACATCACGTCCGAAAGAAAGAGTCTTTCTGATTTAAAATTCCAGTCATGCTTCTTCTACCGGGCCTGGCCTTCTATGCATCAACCACTGTCTGGGACCTAGGATGCTTTGCTTGCATTTGCTTTCTGGTGGGCTTCCCTACAATACTGGAGAACGCCGGTGGCATGGACCATGCTCTAGTTCATCTCTCAGTAGCCAGTGCGGAATGTGGAAGCCCTCCATGTTTACTGTTCTAAACCAAGACCAAGCTGACTCATCCCTGCATGATGTTGAATGTCGTCAACATATAGAAGAAACGTCCCGGACTCTTTCAACACAATTTTCTACTCATGTTTCTATGAAAAGCCAAAAGATTTTTAAATTGCTCCAACTCTTTCTCCAGAACTGCCATTTTTCTTTTTGCTTCTAAAGTTGGTCATTGCACCCGTGGTAGGAATTAGAAATTCATTTGAGGCTAACCCACGAGGCCTACCCATTTTGAGTGCAATGTGTAAAGGAAGTGCTATGAATTAGCTGTATTTGTGGAATGACTTGTCAACAAAGACGAGGAAGCAGCCAGAATGGAAAGATGGGCACTTTCGGTGCCAAAGTAAAAAGACGTCAAGGAAAAGGGGACAACAGGACTCACTGCTTCCTTAGCCACACAGCTTTGGCAGGAATGCAGGCCAAGTCTCCTACAGGCCACTCATGTTCGGGAGATAAATGGCACAGTTACGTTGATCAGGACTGCTCAAACAGACGGTGACAGCTTCCTGTCACATTTTGCAATATGCACGCAGAAGAAATGGATCCTGTTGGGTATGGGCCTCCGTCTTTGATAGCTTCCTCTATTGATCAACTTGTTTCCTCCTCTGTAAAACCTGCTGTTGTTTTCTATGCCTTTCAATATCACAGTAGATGTGTTTGTTTCCACAAGCACACTGAGACATGCACTGTTTTTATATATTTGTCCTTGTAAGAAAGAGACTCTGGAAAACCATGTCTTCAGTTGCTGGGTACAGAGCATTGTTAAAGATGCTTCTCAATAGTCATCATCATGTTCTAACCTCTCATGAGGCCTGAGCGAAACCAAAGGGAAATACAGGTAGTTTTTTTTCTTTTATTTTTTTATTTTTTTGTTTTTTCCAGCACGTGTGGTTGATTTGAATTTAGGTGTAAAATTATGTAACTTTATAAAAAATGTGGATTAAGGGGATGGAGAGATGGCTCAGCAGTTCAGAGTACTTGCTGCTCTGGCAGAGGACTTAGGTTTGGTTTCCAGCACTTACATGACAGTTCACAATTACCTACAACTCAGTTTATTGGATCCAATTCTGGGAGACGCAAAGCCCTCTTGTGGCCTCTGTGGACACCACATACACATGTGCACAGACATACAAGCAGGCAAACAAACAAAAAACCTTCAAAAACTCACAGGGAAAAAAAATACAGAAATAAATGCTGATTAGTAACAGAACCATATCATAAACCAAGTTCCTCTGATAAATATATTTCCCTTGATGTTTTGAAAGCATATTTATTCTCTGCACAATAAAACATTTCTGTAGGGAAAAAAAAACTAGATGGTATTTTTGAAGCAGGGTCTCACTCTAAAGACCAGGCTGGCACTGAATTTGTCACGCTCCCTCTGCTTCTACTTTCCTTATGCTGGGATCACAGGTGTGCACCCCCACACCTGGCCCTAGTGTTATCTTTGATATGACTTTATCTGATATAGCCATCAAGAAGTAACACTGCCATTTTCATGTCAATAACAGCCAAAAACAAAGCACAAATGCTTGCTCAGTCCTGATCAAGATTGTCTTTAATATCAATTAGATGAGAATCTGAACAGTTGTTCAGAGGGAGGTTAATGAATTAAGTACAACAAGCACACGGAGCAGAGCTTCCCTATGTAGAGAGGCTGAATTAAGACCTGAGTGGTATGCTGCCCACTTGACTCCAGAGAGCCCCACCCAAGCACAGACTTGGCTTCCTTTTTTTGCTAAGGCCATGGCTGTGAAAGACTTTGGTAGCTGCTGGATTCTCCCTCTTTGTGCAGTACAATCAAACATGGACTCACTCCTGGTTTTATTATTGTCTTTTGTTGTCTGCTTATTTGCTGAGTGGATCTCAGCTCTTCCCTGGGCTCCCTTCCCACATTCTTAAACAACAGCAGCAAAAAAAAAAAAAAAAGTTGTTGACTCTTGTATTCTAAACAACTAGTTCAAAAGAGTGAAAAACTCTATTCCGGGTGCAGCCTCCAGTCATCAGTAGGTTCTGGAGGGTCCTTGGTTAGTTCCAGTGCACTCATGCATCTTCTTAGGTTTTAGCCATGTGATCTGAAACATATGATCTGCCCCTCGGTCATGCCTTCATCTGACCTCTGTAGAATGGTCAGAACCGTGGCCCGGAGGAGGGAGCACTTTTGGGTGTTAAACAAGACCATGCTTCTAAAAGACAAACACCCTTCATTACATGCAGCAGGGGCTCAGCAGACGGTGGCCACTGTCCTTGTCCCTTAATTATTATTCTCACTGTTGTACCTGCTACCGGTATGCCTTCTCCTATGCTCTGACCCCTGTACTTACTTCCTTTCATATTTACAATCTGGTGCTGCCTTCTACTTACCTCCTAGGTAAAGTAAATCTCTGTGCTCCCTAGTCTAGGCTCACAACCCAGGCTTTCCTCCGATAAACGCTCTCAGGAGCTTCCATGTGCAATGTGCCTCACAGCATGCAGCCGTGAGAGAATGCCAAGCGCAGCACAGCAAAGGCCAGCCTCTCCCTCTCTCTGCACTTTAACACGCTCAGTCTCCCCTGCAGGCATAAACAAAGCGGGTACCAGGGAGGCGGGGTGGGCAGCAGTGCTTGCTGTGTTCACAGGCAGAGCTGGGCATAGCCACACCTGCACCTGTAGTCTCAGCAGGGTGGAGGATGGAGACAGAAAATGGCTGGACCTTTGATTCCAGTCCAACTCCAGGTTCAGGGTTCAGTAAGAGACCCTTTCTGTAAAGCAGACTTCTTCATCTATACAGAAAGACAAATGCCCTTTATTGACCTCTGTTCTGCAAGATGCGTGTGGTGTGTGTGTGTGTGTGTGTGTGTGTGTGTGTATGTGTGTATGTGTTTGTGTGTGCGCGTGTGCATCCTTTTTAAAATGGTATACATTTTTAAACGACTCTACTGTGGGTCTCTGCACATGGGATGTCACTTTCTTTAATGAGAGACCCTTTTTCTGTAAGAGCAGGAGACACCTTAAGGATTCTCTTTCTCTGAATCTCCTCACAGGGCTCCGCAGTAAACCTTGACAGCAGGCAGTCCCTTCAAATGCTACTGAAAGGACACCCAACCCTTTAACACTGAGAGTCTCTATCCTGTTGGGGACAGTAGGAAATTTTCTTCAAAGCCCGTGTGAATAATAAAAATTTAGTTTTTATACTCATTTCTGTTCTAAGGTCATTATTTTTAGACCAGGAAAAGATCATCATATTGTAACTCATGCTTCCTTTATGACTAAACCAAAAGGCTCACATTGCTCTGTGGGACACGTAACACAGAGTGTCCTTAACTCGGCTAACAGCACATTCTGATGGCGGAGCCCACTGGATGACTCAGAACCCTCTGGAATCGCAGCATCCTGCTGTTCCTGGTTTGGTATTCTCTCTACTCTTCATATGTCTTAAATTTCATCTGGTGTCTTTATTTAAAATGACAGTAAACTCTATTTTATATCATTTAAATGAATTCCCTAAGAGGCCTGGTGATAATTAATCCCACCCTGAAGTATAACAGAGCCAGAAGTTTGACTCATGGCTTTGGGCAGAGATCACCATTTACCTCTCCACTGGAGGCAAAGGCCAAGAGGGCTGGGAGGACCTGGCCTGCATGGGAATTCAAGATGCTTCTGCAGTTAGAGTGTTTCCTTTCTTCCTTTTTCTTTTTCCTTGCTGAACTGGGGTGTTTAACCTGGGACCCCAAGCATGCTCGGCCACCACTGAGATACATACTTAAGCTCTAATGCTTTATTTTTAAATTTTAGACATGCTTTTCCTAGGTTGCCCAGGCTGGCCTTGAATTTACTCTATAATCAAGGGGGGAGGGGGGGCTGGCCATAAACTCTTGATATTCCTGTCTCAAATTTCCAAGTAGCTATACTGCTATATCCAGCTGGTTTTGTTAAATTTTATTGTGTGGGGGGCTATATATGTAAGTATGTATATGTACACACATGTGTATGTACCCTTGGAGGCCAGGGTTCAACCTCTGTCGCACTCTATTTTTAGAGACAAGATCTCTTACAGGACCTGTTCCCTGTTTTAGCTGGCTGACTACAAAACCCTAGGATCCACCCCCGTTCCTTCACATTGAGGTTACAGACACAGCCCACCACACTGAGCTTTGACATGGGTTCTGGACTCAGGTCTCCTTGAGTATATAGCAAGTCTCCTCCGGCCCCCAGCTGCTGTTCTTTTCTTTGGAATAATCAGCAGCTGTGTGTGCCTGAGGTCTTCACTGAACTAACTCAATACAGGGTCTATTTTTTATGAGCCTCCCAATTCTTTGACCCTGGACCTGGGGACCATGGTGACCTAACCCATTGTGGAAGCCATCTGTGGTTATAGGAGATGGGACAGACATCTAATGATGCCAAGTTGCTGAAGGCTCGCACACCAAGTGGCAGTTTCTATGTCACAGCCTTGTCTGCCAACCTTGCAGACACAGGGAGCGACTGTCTTGTCCACCTCTTACGTTTCCATACAAATCAGGCCCCATTGCATGAGCCATGGCCCCGTGAACCTCCAGAAGGGAAGTGTAGAGGGACTACCTCCCCTTCTACCAATAGCTTCTAGAGTAGGGTGGTGGATAGCTAGGCTTGTTTTTGCAAAGCACCATGGGATGTGGTGTTTTTCTATGTGGTTACATCTAATCACACAGTGACCCCTCCATCTCACCCCCACAACCCTCCGATCACATCACATGAGAATCCCATCCCATCTCCCCACTCTCCTCGTTTCAATGAGATAACAAGGCTACGCTCAGAACTCCGTGTCCCACCCTCACGTATTCGGACAAGAGAAATGTTGGGGGGCACTTGTAGACAGTTTCCAAAGCAAGCCCTGTACACAGAGAGAGGAAAACACGCTCTGTGCTGCACTTCTGGCAGCCCTCCGTGCGCTCTCAGAAAACACATGTTTAAAATAAAACCCCTTCAGAATCTCTTCTCGGCGTTCCAATAGTTGGCCTGTTTTGGTTTTTTTTTCTTTGTTTTGTGAGTCATTATTGTTGTTGCGGCTAAATAATAATAATATTTTGTAGAGTTGCCCTGGGAGAAGACAGGCCCCAGATTAGGGGAAGCAAAGCACTCTGCACCTGGCTGTGTGGCCCCTGGGCCTCTGAGGGCTGTCAGGCTCTCTAATAAAGCCCTCCTCTCCACTGGGAGTCCACCTCCTCCTGTGTGTGCTCTTCTGTTTGCCTTGGCCAGGGATCACTGTGAGGCTATTGTTTTGTTCCCCTCTTGCAGGACTACGCCCCTGAGGTGGTCTAGTATCTCCCTGCCTGGGCCCCTGGGCCTCCTTCCTCCTTGGTCCCCACACTTCTGAGCAGGAGTTCTTCAGGCAGTCTCAGGGTCGGCCTC
Organism: Microtus ochrogaster; assembly: GCF_000317375.1. Taxonomy (NCBI): domain Eukaryota; kingdom Metazoa; phylum Chordata; class Mammalia; order Rodentia; family Cricetidae; genus Microtus; species Microtus ochrogaster. Next base: position 26,840,521 of record NC_022015.1, on the reverse strand, counting down.
ACTTCTCCTGCTCAGAGGCAGGGAGTGGTGAGACCCAGGTCTGCTTTAGCCTAAAGGAAAAGATTCCACTGGGCTCCTTCATTCGCCTTCACAGCCCTCTCTCGGCAGCTGCCTTCCCTACCTACCACCTGTTTCCCTCAATGGCCTCTGCATTTTGCTGTGGCGAATTTAGGGAGGAATTCAAAGGCCCAAGGCAGAGGAGAAAGCAATGTAGAGAACTTGGGCTGCCCTAGGAAGTCACTGTCCCACCACCCAAATGGAGGGACTAGGCGCGTCCACAAAGGTACAACATGCCCTGGGGTCACTTAGGATGGCCTTTTTCCTTCTGTCAGGTATGATCCTTCCTCCCCATCCCCACCCCCGGGGGTCTCAGAGATACTTCACAAGATCCATGAAGCACAGGGCCATGTTCCACAGCCTCATGGGCCATCATCAGTCAGGCTCTCTGTGAGTCAGGCAGGTAGCAGTCGCAGAGATGGGAAGAATTACCGGGCCCCTCTGAGGTCAGCTCTGGAAGAGTGTATCTGCTGGGCATGAGCCACACAGCAGCCAGGCAGCAGCACCTAGGTAATAGCTATGTCTCTTTCCGAGTAGCAAACAGTCTCCATCCTCTAGACTAGTACCCATTAATGCCACAATACAGGGGTACTCAGGCCCCTGCCTTGCAGAAGTGACCACAGTTCTATCAGTGAGAAAGTGGGGGACATATAGTCTCCCATGGGTGGGATACCATTTAGGAAGTTATTTAAGGTGAGAACACACAACCTCAGGGGAGGCACAAGGAATGCCAGGCAACATCAAATTATTTTAGTTTTAAAAAGTGAGCATATTTTTTTTAAAAAATACTGCTATTTTCAGGGGGGAAATCAATGCAAAAGGCTCAAGCGGTGAAGGGTGACAGGCATAGAGTGAAGCAGGGGGAGGGACACATGCTCTGATCGTGATAGACACACGGGTCTACAAACAGATATCCTGAAAAGCACTCAGGTGTTTGTATCCCATGTGATAGGTGAGTTGTAGCTAAACAGTGTTTAAGATAAAGCAAAGGGACACAGTGGATAGTATGGAAACAGGTCTTCAGGGGATGCTGCTGAAAGGGCAAGGGAACTGCTCTTGCTAAGGACTAGGGGTCAACTCCCAGGACCCACACTGGGCGGCTCACAAACTGCCTGTAACTCCAATTCCCAGGGATCTGGCGCCCTCTAGTGTCCTTTGAAGTCTCTACACACACATGGTGCATACACACACACACACACACACACACACACACACACACGAAAAAACAAATAAAGAAATCTTTAAGTTGCTCTGAGTCTGCAATGTGACACTCAAAGCAGAGTGGATGGCTAAAGGGGTGTCCCCAGGTGACACCGTGATGTGGTTAGTAACATACCTGCTCGAAGGAAATGCCAACCAAGGATCTGGGGGTAAAGGGCCATGATGTGTGTCACTTACCGCTCAGTGGTTTAGGAAAAAAATGTATGTTGCACACAGCATTCACCCGAAGCAGAGACAGGGGACAGGGGACAGGGGTGGGGTGGGGTGGCCACATGTGTATGAGCCATCTTGTTTGCTGAGACCGGGTCTCTCTCTGGCTTGGAGCCAGACTGACTGGCCAACAAGCCCGAGAGTTTGTCTGTTTCTGTCTCTCTAGTGCTGAGATTCTAAGTACAGGCCACCACACTCTGATTTTTTTTTTCTTTTCAGATGAGTTCTAGGGACAGATCTCAGGTCCTCAGGCTTGCAAGGCAAGGGCTTTATGTGTGGAACCATCTCCAGATCCTGCCATGATCCTGCATAGCCACAGCACCACTGTCACACCCAACAGAACGAGCACAGATTCCACAGGCTCTTCCAATAACTGGCCCAGATTTAGATGTTCAGGGTAAAACAGGGCTCCGTCCTACAGGGGGTTGAAATGTGATTCTTTAGTTTTGGAAACACCCAGGGTTCTGGGGAAAAAGAAAGAGCTTCGGTGGTATTTTATCCACTTTCTGTGTTAACTCGGCTCCCCCGTCTCTGAATGTGGAGAAATGGACTTGGTCATAGCTGTTTTCTGGCCTTGAGAAGTGCTGATTAATTCAGTAAGCTTTCAGGTGACTGGCGTATTCCTTTCAGGGAACTATGGAGGGTTACCGAGGCAGATCATTATAAATGACATTTTTTAGTCATTAAAGCATGCCTCCCTCCCTGCTCAGCATATTTAGCTCTTTTTTCCCCCAGACACATGGAAAGAGTTCAGCTTTTAATGAAGAACGTCTTTCTGGAGCGTGCGTTTAGCGGTACACATGATGTCATCCCAACTCCCAACGTCGCATGCAAGACTGTTGTGTGAAAATGAAAGCACAGTCTTCTCTGAATATGAGTTCCTGGGTTCTTCGGGGGATGTTTTCTTCTTTTTTCCTTTATTGAAAAAGAAAAAAAAAGGAAATTAAAGGAACCACTCAATTTTCCAGTGCTAGGAAGCCAAAGAGATCAGAAGCAGAAGCATGGCATTGTTTGTTTGTTTGTTTGTTTTCTGGCCAACATCCATTCAGAGAAGCAAACTCTTGCCCTGGGGTGGGTACACTGAGGAGGCATATTCTCCCCCTGTACTCAAGACATCTTGAGGGTGTGGTATTGGGAAAAGATACAACCAAAAGAAAATTCAGAGCTAGGGCAGTAGCTCGGTGGTTCAAGTGCTTGCTGCATAACAGTAAGGACCCGAGTTCAGATCTTTATGTCCCATGCAAAAATGTGGTGTCATGGCTGTAACTCTAGCACTGGTGGGGTAGACCTAGGGTGTCATGGTCTAGCTAACTAAGCCAACTGAACCCGAGCTTCAGGTTCAATGAAAACCCCTGTCTCAAAGCAGTAAGTTGGGGAAGAGATTAAGAAAGGCATCTGAATATTGGCCTCTGGTCTCCGCACACCTGCCCAGGCACACACATGTGCACACACGTACACACATAGAAAATTCTATCTCTGGACCAGGTACCACATGCTTTTGTCATTGCCTCAATTGCCAGCTCTTTATAAAAAGTGCTCCAAGCATTAGAATGTCAACACAGCACATGACTCCAGAGACTTCGTAAATGTAATAGATTAACGCTTCAGTCAAATATGGACCAACTCATCACCCTTCCTTGGCTTTTAACTAACTTTACAGTTTGAGGCCATGTTGCTTGTTACAGATTTCAATTTCTCAGGACCCAAGAAAACATTCTATCGTGTACCGAGTTATTGAACTGACTCCACACAGTCATTCATGTTGCCCTTGCCTATGAATAATGAGAGGAACATAGAATCTTCCATCCGCTGTTTTGACTACACTCAAGTTCATGTAGAAAATCAGCCATTAGGATTAGCTGAACTCTCGTGTAAGCCACAGGGTTGGGAGTTAGTAAGGAGTGGAAGCACTGGGAAAAGTGTCCTCTCTTCTCTGGGGATCCCAGACAGAGGACAGAGGTAATTTAAAGGCCCCACTGTGGGTATATTGGTTGTGGGGGCCTTTATCCTGGAGAGAGATCCAACCATGGCCTATTGTCACTAGCCTGGCTTTGGGTGGCTCTTTTCCTGGGCTCTGCACCACATGAGACCTAAATGCAAAGCCTTGTTCCGGGTGGAAGGGAGAAGAGGCCAGGAGATCAACCCAGTCCTGGAAGGTCAACTACACTGGGCATGAGAATTATAAGTGCTTTCTGTAGCTTCTTTAATGATTTGTTTGTGTTTATTTTATGTGCATTGGTGTTTGGCCTGCATGTATGTCTGTGTGAGTGTGTTGGATCCTCTGGACCTGAAGTTACAGATAGTTGTGGGTGCTAGAAATTGAACCCAGGTCCTCTGGAAGAGCAGCCAGTGTCTCTGTAGCTTCTTTAAAACACAAAGACAAAGCAACCCTCTCCATGAAGAGAGAATCCAGCAGCTAGAACTCAGGTGGGATTTATTGTTTTGTTCTACAATTTTATGTTTTGCAATCATCCATGGTCTCAGAGACACATTCTTCCCTTTTATACGTTCCCAGACACCCTGGCTTTCTTAGGATGTCCCAACTCAGTCCCAGGATCTAAACAGGGAAGCATGTGTGCCCCACTAATGAGGGCTCCATACACTCAGGTTCATAGTCAGGGGCCCCTTTTAGGAAGAGAGGAAACTGTCTGTTCAAAATGCAGCGGCACGGTGGCCTCTGCCAGAGCTCCTGAGCAGTTCCGTGGGCTGGTTTAGAAATCTCCAGGACGTAGGGGTCCTTTTCTGTCTTGTATCAGTCTCTGGCAGCGATAGCATGGAAATTTGCAGAGCAGAACTCTCTTTGAGCAAGCAGAAAGGAACAAATTTGATCTAACACACATTCTGTGAGCTTGGTTCAATGTAGGTCAGTGTCTAAGAGAGCCCAGCTGGCCAGCCTGCCCGTCTGCCTGGGAGCTGGCTGGCTGGCTGGCTTCCGCCCAGGCCAAGAAACTCCCCCTCAGCCCTGAGCACCAATTAATAAAAGCTCCTCTTCATGCTGTGCGGGTGAGGAAAGCAGAGGCCTGAACTGTATCCAGATTGCTGGGGAAATGCTTACCCAATCGGCAGACCTGAGTTCTCTCCAAGGGTAGCTGGTATGTGGGAGGAACATATATAGCAGACGCACTCATTCTGAAGTGCAAGGCTGTGTGTCCAAGGATTAGAAGGTGTTTGAGCTCCCTGCCAGCCAGAGTTACATGGTGAAGCTCTACCTCCAAACCAACCAACCAACCAACCAACAAACAATAGAAGTGTTTTGATTTGATGGTTCCTAAATGAGTTTTGTTAATGCTAGCAATTTAGAAACAGTTAGCCGAAGATGTATTTAAAATTTTCATATGTGTGTGTGTGTGTGTGTGCACGTGCATATATATTTAGTATATATTTGTTCCACTGTGTGAACTAAATGCCAAATAGGTTCGAGATGGTAGAATTTTTTTTTTTTAATTTATTTATTTATTGAGGATTTCTGCCTCCTCCCCGCCACCGCCTCCCATTTCCCTCCCCCTCCCCCGATTAAGTCCCTCTCGCTCATCAGCTTGAAGAGCCATCAGGGTTCCCTGACCTGTGGGAAGTCCAAGGACCGCCCACCTCCATCCAGGTTTAGTAAGTTGAGCATCCAAACCGCCCAGGCCCCCCCAAAGCCAGCACGTGCAGTAGGATCAAAAACCCATTGCCCTTGGTCTTGAGTTCTCTGTAGCAATCCTAGAGAAGCTAAATAAGAAGGTGAATCCAAAGACAAACATATAGGCATCCCCCTGAATATTAACCTTCATCAGGCGATGAAAGGAGACAGAGACAGAGACCCAAATTGGAGCACCGGACAGAAATCTCAAGGTTCAAATCAGGAGCAGAAGGAGGGGGAGCACGAGCAAGGAACTCAGGACGGCGAGGGGTACACCCACATTCTGAGACAATGGGGATGTTCTTTCGGGAATTCACCAAGGCCAGCTGGCCTGAGTCTGAAATAGCATGGGATAAAACCGGACTTGCTGAACATAGCGGACAATGAGATGGTAGAATTTTTAAGGCTCAGAGTATCTTATCTCCTTAGGATTTTTGTTGATGTAGGGAGTTATTGACTTAGGAGCAGGGCTAACTTCTATGCCCTCCTCCAAGTGGAAAAGTAGTAACAATACTATTAGTATTGGTATTAACTGTGACTGCCTTTGATGTATTTATTTTTCTCATTCTTCATTTTGTGTGTGCATGTGTGAGTATACATGCTTGTGTATCTGCACATGTAAGCAGGTATTCTGTGTGTGCACGCACCTGTGGAGGTCAGATACCAGTGTCTTCATCTACTAATCTCTACCTCATTTTCTAGGACAGAGTCTCACTGAACCTAGAGCTCACTGACCGGTTCAGCTGGCTGGTGATTCACCTGTCTCTGCCTCCCACCCCTAATGCTGGGGTTCAAGGCGTACTGTAATATCTAACTCTTCATGGATGCTGGGGAATCAGGACCTCGTGTTTGTGTGTCAGGCACTTCCCCACTAACCCACTGAGCTGCCTTCTCCTCTACTAGGCTTTGCCCATGAGATGCTCCCCCACAGCCTATGTTAAAGCCCAGCTCCCCAGCTGCTTGTGCAAAATTGAGAGATTTTAAAGGCTTGAAGAGATAAGGCCTAGTTGGAGGAAGAGGATAGATTTATCACCCATTTTGAAGCAAGATTTATCTTCGCATCTAAGTTGTTATCCCAGGGAACTGGTTCTTCCCAAACATCCTTCAGAGACTCCCAGAAGCCCTTTGGGAACTGAAAGCTGGCCTCATAAGTGACCAGAGATGACCAGGGATGTCAGAGTGACCCCGCTCATCTCTGATAGCACCAGGCAGCCAAGCAGGCACATGCCTCAGCTCTAACTGTCCTGAATGCTAGATGCAGTTATTCGGCTGGGTAAATTACTCCTTGAAACAACCATCCAGGCCTTGTGTTGGGTGGAAGAGGAAGGACACATTTTTCTCCACTTACACAAGCAGACATGCCCAAGGGCTGGGTGTCAGATGTCCTGGCAACTAACCCCTGCGTAGCTGTGTGACTTTGATCAAACATCCTCACATCTCAAAGACGGCTCCTGTGTCTGTGAAAACTGTCCAACGCTGCTTTTGTCGTGTTTCTGCAACAAGTGAAAGAAGCTCAGGGTATAGAATGCTTCATCCCTTCAACTGTGTGGGTGCGCAGGGAACAGAGGCTCCAGAATTGGGTATTAGCACAGTTAAAAATGAAATAAAAGTTGGGTCTGTGGAGCTGGAGAGATGGCTCAGTGCTCAAGAGTGCATGCTGCTCCCTCAGAAGACCTGAGTTTGGTTCCCAGCAGCCACCTTGGATGGTCCACAATGTTTGCAGCAGCAGCTCCCCTTCTGGGGACTCAAGCCCTCTTCTGGCTTCGCGTGCACTTGCTCTCAAAGGACATATTCCCCCTCCTCACGCACAAATAGAAATAATTTCTAAAAATTAACTTTTAAAAAACAAGTTGACTTGTCTTCTGAAGTGGAGCCCAGCTGGTTGTTTTCAGACAATATCTAGGTTGCCTAAAGTGCACAGTTTACTGCTTATTATCAATATTAGGCAGACTTGATTCTTCATACATGTGGCCGAACCTCCAGCGGCTCATTCTGTATAGAGTACTTTTAGTTCTTTCTGACTCAACACAAATGACCACACCCGAACGGGAGTCCTTCAGACACCTACTGCTCTTCCTGCAGCTTTCAGCGTCAACCTGCAGCAATGAGTGAACCCAAACTAGAAATCCTTAGTCGTTGCTTTCCAAGGCAATCTCGCCGCATTAAGCATAAATGGTTCACTTACAGGGAAATGGGCAGAACGGCCATTGTACGACCAAAGGAAATTGGAAGTATCATTTGCATAGCGATAAAAAAAATGGGTTTTGAAATCAAGCTGCCTGCCCAGTACCAGCTGTGTGACCGTGGGCAAGATGCTAGTCATTCTGTGCCTCTGGCCTGTCCTCCCAAAACAAAAGCCTATCTGCCAAGGGTGTTATAAACATGGAATCTGACCATGTGAGGGAGGGGTTTTATAATTTTTTTAAAAAAAATGCTGCAAGATCCCCAGCAGCAGTAGGCAGCAGAAATGCTGTAGGTCCCAAATGGTGGTAGCAGGCCATGTGGCAGCAGACAGCGGGCCCTGGGAGCAGCCAGTCCCAGGCAGAAATGGCTGCTGGGCCTCGGCAGTGGCGGGCGGGCAGGAGACAGAGACATGGATAGACATGACATGCAGAGTGAGGTTGAATATTTATTCAAAGGGTTATGGAGGGGGAAGGAAGAAAGGGGGACAGGGAGAGAGGAGGAGAAAGAGACAGAGAAGGGGGATGCAGAGAAGTGGGGAGGGAGGCAGAAGCGAAGCTGCCTCTCTGAGAGGAAGATGGAAAAGAGAGCAAGCTCAGATCAGAAGCTGAAGATCAGCCTGCCTCAGCTGATGGGGGAGGGAGTGGGCGTGGCTTGTCTCTTAAAGAGACAGAACAACCATTACAATGGGGAAGGCATAACTCAGAGGGTAGAGCACTTGCCTAGAATATGTGCCGTCTTGGATTCAGTCCCCTAGCCCTGCTTAAACCAAGCACAGCAGTCTGTCAACTTTCAGGAGTCCAAGGTCAGCCTTCAGCCTGAACAACAGAGCTAGCCTGAAGCAAATCTGGGTGGGATACACAGGACCCTATCTTGAGAAATACTTAAATTTGAATATGCAGATAAAGAGTTCAGACCACTTCTTCCTGCTGCTGCTGGTGACGGTGTTTTTATTTATTTTTTTTGTTTTGTTTTGTTTTGTTGTTTTTTCTTTAAAGGAAAATTCTGAGGCTTGAGAAAAGCCACTCTTTGCCAGGTCACCAGAGCATGTAGATGGAAGCTTCTGTCCTGTCCAGTTCCGTAATTGTTCAGTCCCAAAGAACACAGAGGTGCCATTTGTAAACAGAGACTGCGCTTTCGTTTCCTGGCTGCCAGACCCGAATAATAACACAGAAACTATATTAATTACAATACTGTCTGGCTGATGGCACAGTTGAAAGGGGATCTAGGTTAGGTTCCCTGAGCAGCAAAGACCTGCGCTGTGAGTGGTGCTGTTCCCTGGCCTGAGGCCCCAGACTGGAGAAGAAGGAGAATCAAACCGAGAATCAGCATCTGCTTCTCTCTTCTTCCTGCCTGTGGCTGCCTCTCTCTCTCTCTCTCTCTCTCTCTCTCTCTCTCTCTCTCTCTCTCTCTCTCTGTGCTTCCTGCCTATGGATACAACTTGCCCCAGACCCTCCATCATACCGTTCCCACCATGATATGTAGCCTTTCTCCCAGGAAACGTGGGGACATTTTATCTCAGCAGCAGGAAAGGTGACTAAAACAAGTCCTGTGACATGAACGATCTCTGCTGAGGTGACACTGACATCGGTGTGATGAGGGTAGCTGAACTCAAGGGCTCCATCCCAAAAGACAGCAGTGACATCTCAGCTCTTTACAAACACCCACTCTTTGATCCGGAACCCTGACCGTTCGTGACTTACAAATGGAGGGCAGTGTATTAAGAAATTATTGGGCAGAAAGCTTAATTGTCGCCTACAGTTTCCCAAAATGCTGTATCAACAGTTTTATTTATAATAGTTTCTAGAAACTAAATAAGAAAGGTTTGTGCAAAGGAAAATCATTATTTCAGAAAAAAAAGCACAACATGTTTGAATATTTTGAGCGTTTAGTAAATGAAGAATAACAAAAGGAATAAAATGCCATATTGTTCTTATAAATGTACAGTGCTAAATATTTAGAACCCCAAAATGCCAAAATTACATCCAAAACTAACCTGAATTTTGTGACTAAGTCAAACTGAGCACAGAGAGGCATCCTAAACCTCCCTGTTCATATGTTCCCTCCAGCATACCAGATACAGTTCTGGGACATGGCTGGCAGCTGCTTTTTCTCAGGCCTTCAGATCCATGAGGTAGCCTTGCCTCCTGGGACGGCTGTGTGGACCACTGGTTAGGAGGGCATAGTCTTCAGAACCCAACAGTCTGGTCTTATCTCCCTAAATCCTGTTATATGACTTTGTACACATGACTTAATCTTTCTGGCTGTTTCCTGCTTCTCATAGGCATTGCTAAATAGTCTTTATCCCCCAGGGTCTCTGTCGAGAAAGCAGATATGACAGCAGACAGAAGGACAGTGACAACACCTATGACGGTGGACAGTGGTAATGCTCTGCTTTCTCTCCCCCAGAACTCCTGTTCACTGGGTGGCACTACCTCCTCAAGGACAACAAGGAACTTTACAAAGAGCAAGTTTCAGAAATGCCAGCAGACTTGAGTTGAGGGAAGAATGGGGCCCTTGCTTTCATTTTCCAACTTGTGTGTCTGTCTGTCTGTCTCCTACTCCCTCCATGTGAGTGTGTTTGTGCGTGCACGTGTGCTTATGTGTGTATGATTGCATGCATGTGCAGCGTGTATGTATACACTTGTGCATATGGGTGTGCCAGTGCCTGTGTGCACATCTGTATTAAGGCCAGGGGTGAACAGTGGGTGTCTTTCACTACCACCTTCCACGTTATCCTTAGAAACAGGGACTCTCATGGAGCCTAGAGCTCACTGATTGGCTAGACTGACAGTCAGTGAGCTGAGGGTGAGGGGTACCTACCTACCTCCATCTACCCTCCACCCCCAGTGCTAGGGTTACAGATAGGTACAACCGTAGAGTGCTGAGAACCCTAGATCAGGCCCTGATGCTCACCTGGCAGGCACTCTACCAACCAAGGCAGCTCCCTAGCCCCTCTCTTATCCTGTACCCCCACGCACTGGTTTTCTAGTACCCTCTCCCCTCCATGGACATCACATTAATAAGTCTGTGATTCTGGACAGTATACCAACCAGAAAACATCCTTCACAGTCCATGGGGTTCAGGAGGGTGTGTGCTGGTGTGTCTCTTCGTATTTATTCTAAATTTACTTGATTCTAACTTAGGACTAGATAATATTAGAAAAAAGATAACCATCCTAGTAGGCAAACACAAATCCTGGATTTTGGGTTTTTTTTTTTTTTCCTTTTTTTTTTTTGGTTGATTTTTATCGAGCTCTAAATTTTTCTCTGCTCCCCTCCCTGCCTCTCCCTTCCCCTTCAGCCCTCCCCCAAGGTCCCCATGCTCCCAATTTACTCAGGAGGATCCTGGTTTTTAATTATGGTTTTTATTGTGTGCTGTGTTGTTAAAGCTGTGGGTGCTTCTTCGTCTCTCATTTCTGGCATTCTAGCTGTATTCCCGCATTCTAGCAGGAGGAGACCAGGACCCACATTTCTATATGAATGACTTTGTAATTTGGGCGATAATAATATGTCATGAAGTAAATCTGCAGCAGAAAATGGGTTCAGGTCAGAGGCTCTCCCTGTGTATAAAATGGGTCTCCAGAAGGACAAAGTCACTGAAGTCTACGCACGTATGATTCCATCGCGGAGAGCTTCTGCGGTGCCTGCTGGTGGTAATTGGCAGGCAAGAGCCATCTTGTGACACTTCTCTATGACTGTGTCGTACAGGGTAATTAAGCCCACAAGCCCTGTGTACACTCTTCAAAGAAATAATAGAAAGGAAAGGTGACGTGTTATCTTTGTAGCCCAAGTAACTGATGCCGCTCTGCCATTTGTCTGCTTCCCACATTTAGACAGCTTTGAGAATGAAGCTAAGGAGTCAGAGTTTATCTAAATGACCTTCAAGCTTTGGGAATCACCATCATCATCATCATTTTGTTGATGTTGTTGTTGTTGTTGTTTACATGTGATTACATGTGAATCTGTTTGTAGGTATATGCACATGAGTGCAGGTGCCCTTGGAGACTGAAGTTACACGTGGTTATAAAAAGCCTAACATGGGTGCTAGGAACTGAACTCAGGTCCTCTGGAAGAGAAGCTGGTACCCTTAACTATTGGGGTATCTTTCCATCCCCATGCTTTTCGAATTCTTAAACCAATGACATCCTGCATATGACTGTCACCATGCCATGCCCCCATCTAAGATCCTTGAAAACCATTTAAGCCCCGATCCATTTATTTGTTTATTCAGGCTGGGTCAAGTAGTTTTTCTGTAACCATGTTCATCTTCTGTCTTCCATCATCACCATGTGCCAGGCACTGGGCTTGTCCAGGAGGGATGTCAGTTCCGCTCTGTCCCAGGGAGAAAAAAACAAACAAAAAAAAAAAAACATAGACAAGGTAAAGTTCTGAGGCCAAATCCTGGCAGAATATAGGAGGGAAAGTTCACTCAAGGGTGGGGGTAAGAGAAGGGCTCCCAGAGACCAAAATGAGTAGGCACAGCGTATGTCCCGCTAATGGAATTCATCTTACTCAAGCTATATAACTAAATTACATAATGGTAAATGCAGTGAAGTGCAATTTCAATATTGATCCAAAAAAATCCATTTGGAGGTCATTTGTGTTTTGATTCAATATCCAAACGTTTTCAGAAATGCATATTTTATAAGAACTTTACTTACATCATAACGTTTTATTGAAAAGTCTAAATGACCATTTTCAGCCACATGTGTCCAAAGGTTTTGAAATTAGAAAATACAGTGTTCAGATGGGAAGGGTGGGGTTCTGCTTGTCTCCCACCATGCATGATGTCTCTACTTTAAGCCACCCCTCAAGTCACATATACAGTTCATCGCTAAAGTGACACAGCCAAGAAAAAGGTCCCTCAGCATCCCACACTCAGTGTGTATAAACTCCGGTCCCATCCCAGGTGGCCTCTTGACATCCCTGGCCAAGGCGATTATCAGCACCTGCTGTTGTCCTGGCCCCTCCTGAGTGTGACTCCTGGTCACTATAGTGTTAACCTGGTCCTTTGCACTCACACTGGCCTCCTCTTTAGCCTTTCTCTTTCCCTTCTTCCCCTCAAAATCATCTCCATATCACTGTCAGAGTGGAGGAGCATCCCAAGGCTGCTGTCAGCTCAGGACACCACCATGTGTCATGGCTCCTGTTGCAGGGAACAAAAATAGTGGCATGTAGCAGACTGTAAGAGCCACTCCCAGCTGCCTGTCTCAGTGTGCACACATACACTCACACACACATGCGCACGCACACACACGCACAAAAACACGCGTGCGCGCGCGCATACACACACACACGTGTGCACAAGTACGTATGTGTGCCCGAGTAGGAGCTGCATGTTCCACCACATTCACTAAGCCCAACCTGTTGTCCCTGCACGTGGTACCTTTCAGTATGTGGCCACTCCCATCTGGAATGTCCTCGGTATCTGCTTTTCTCCACATTCATTCAAAAGTAACTGATTCTTTCCCATCACCTCTCCCAATCCTCCTGGCTAGCTGCAGGCTTGGAGGTAGTTCTCTGACCCCAGGCAGAGCTCTAGGTGTGTCTCATACAGCTGTGGCCACTCCAAATCTATTCTCCCCAGGGAAGCTCATGCTGCCTTACCTCCAGGGTCCAGCACAATAATTTTTTTCTTTTTTATTTATTTATCTATTTATTAAAGATTTCTGTCTCTTCCCCGCCACCGCCTCCCATTTCCATCCCCCTCCCCCAATCAAGTCCCCCTCCCTCATCAGCCCAAAGAGCAATCAGGGTTCCCTGACCTGTGGGAAGTCCAAGGACCACCCACCTCCATCCAGGTTTAGTAAGGTGAGCATCCAAACTGCCTAGGCTCCCCCAAAGCCAGTACGTACGTGCAGTAGGATCAAAAACCCAGTGCCATTGTTCTTGAGTTCTCAGTAGTCCTCATTGTCCGCTATGTTCAGCGAGTCTGGTTTTATCCCAGGCTTTTTCAGACCCAGGCCAGCTGGCCTTGGTGAGCTCCTAATAGAACATCCCCATTGTCTCAGCACAGACATTAAGGGCCTCATTGAATAAATGGGACCTCCTGAGACTGAGAAGCTTCTGTAAAGCAAAGGACACTGTCACTAAGACAAAAAGGCAACCCACTGACTGGGAGAAGATCTTCACCAACCCCGCAACTGACAAAGGTCTGATCTCCAAAATATATAAAGAACTCAAGAAACTAGACCATAAAAGGCTAATCAACCCAGCACAATAATTAGCGGCTAAATAAGAACGTTATGTAGGTATCACTAATAACAGAAACGAAAATGGGAACCAGCAACGTCAGCTTCTGGCACAGTTAAGATGCATTTCGTTGTCTGGTGTCGAGGGGAAGAGAATGGCTTGTTAGGTCAGTTAATCTAATAAGCAGAGGACAGGAATGTTCTCATGAAATTATGCATCCACCTTCTGCTCCCATTTGCTGATGGAGAGCCATCTAATTTGATTTTCTCTTAGGGTAAAAGTACAAGATCGTTGCTGTCATATTTCTAATACAACCATTGTCCATCTGCCCCTCTTCATTTTCTCCAGGGACTTTTGACTTCGGGCCATGTTTAAAGCAGATAGACATCTTAGAACACGCCAATCTAGGTGGGCGGTCCTTGGACTTCCCACAGGTCAGGGA
>NC_022015.1:26811397-26826490 GCF_000317375.1 Microtus ochrogaster | reverse complement strand
GGGGGAGGTGGGGGGCGGTGGCGGGGAGGAGGCGGAAATCCTCAATAAATAAATAAATTAAAAAAAAATTAACTCAAAAAAAAAAAAAGAACACGCCAATCTAGCACCTGTTTGGTTTCATCAAATGTACTGAGGAGGGGAGGTGGGATGTGAATTACCCTGGCATGAAGGGATGGAGCTGCTGTGCTGTCCTCAGGTTGACTCTTAGCATCTGTGTATTTATTCACCCCTTGTTCCTCTCAGTGCACATTTCCCCACTGTTTATGTAGTACTTGTCACATGGGCTTAGCAGATAGCACCAGGCCAGCCTGGAAGGATGGTGGCACCACAAGGCACAAGAGCACTAACTGTGGGGCTCAGCAGTTAGGAGCATTTGTTGTTCTTCAGAAGGCCAGGGTTCTGTTCCCAGCACCCACACGTTACCTTACAACCTTTCACAGCTCCGCTTCCAGGGAATCTGATGGCATCCTTTGACAGCTGCAGGCACACATGTGGTGCACAGGCATACACGTCATGATGTTTTGTTGGTGCTTTAACAAATAAAGCTTGCCTGAAGACCAGAGTGCAGAACTAGCCACACTAGCAAGCCACAGAGGCCAGGCAGTGGTAGCACACACCTTTAATCCCAGCATTCAGGAGACAGAGGCAGGCGAATCTCTGTGAGTTCAAGGCCACCCTGGGCTACACAAGATTGAATCGGTCTAAAATAGAAACAGAACTTATGCATTTGGGATCTTATGCCTTTAATCCTAGCACTAGGACGGTGAAGACAGTTGAGATTTGGCTGGGCGGAGAGAGGAACTCAGAGCTGAGGATTCCTCAGGACAGAATTGCCCCTATAATCTAAGAATTCTGTAGAGTTAAAAAGTAGTGACTGACTGATCTGTGTCTCCGATCTTTCAGCATTAACCCCTATATCTGACTCTGAGTTTTTAATATTAAGATAAATTAGAATTCACGCTTTATCTGGCGCTCAACTTTTGGGGTATGAATTCACAAAGCCGCTTGCCTGTGGCTTTGCAGGCATCCTATTTCTATATCCCTCCTTTTTCTGTTCAGAGTAGATTTAATAATCTACCCTTATAGTCTATCATTCAGAGAGAGAGAGAGAGAGACATGCAAGAAAAGCACTTGTACACATAAAATAAAAATACCTTTTTTAAAGTACAAGCTTGGGTGTGACTTTGCATGGGCTACCAGAACTCCCCTGTATCTCTGGCTTCGGAGTTGTTTGTTTGTTTGTGTTTGTTTTTAAATTGAGATTAAAAACAGTGTCTAGAGTAAGAGCTGAGTTTGGTGACACAGTGTCTGTTCTCTTAGAGCCTGTGCCAGGATCTGGAGTTCAAAGCCAGGCTGGACCGCTCTCAAGAGACAGAACACAAAGAAATGAACAATAGCAGACACGCCTACAGCTAGCTGCTAGAAAGGTTTACGTGAGATGCCACAGGCAAAGCAGATGCCCGGCTCAAAGAAGGTGCTCAGCGAATAGACACCACTACAGAAAACCACAACCAACCAAAATGCAGAGTTGTGGTATCCAGTCCAGTGGATACATCTACAAAACACTCCCAGACCTAAGGCTTAGGCACCTTTGTGGGAGAGGGGGTGAAAGGACTGCAAGATCCAGAAAGGACCAGGGAGTTTGCTGTGAGATTGTGTCTCCTGGTAATGTCAGATGCTACACCCATGAAGTCTCAGCAACATGAATGCCCGATATGAACGGAATGAGGACGGCACCAATGAACACGCCAAAGTGGAGGGGGGAGAGAAAAAAGAAATGTGGCCTCAACCCTGTGCAAGGAACTGTAGGTGACTGAGGAAAGCTGGGAGCAGGAGAGGTGGTCCTCCCCACGGAAGAGCACACCAAATGGTTGCCCAGGGCCAAACAACCAGCCCTGAATATATACATGCAAGGTACATTATATGGAATTAACATGTTGTATTTAGGAATATATATGTATATGTATATACATACATACACTTACACACATATATGCATGCAATAACTATTAGTGAAAAACAGAGACCATAAATTTGACGGAGAGTGGGGCGGGTATATAGGACGGTTGGGGGGAAGGAAAAGGAAATGTTATAATTAAGTTATAATCTCAAAATATTTTTAAAAAGGAAGTACTCGGCAAATTCTTTACTAGCTCGGGAAGGGGAAGGCTGTGTGCCATGTGGGCGGGCTGCACCATCAGGAACACAACGGTGAATGAACATCCCCTATGGCTTACATTCTTGAGAGCAAAGAAAGGCAAAGTGTAAACAGATAAAATAAACCGAAGAGAAATGCTATACAGGAAACCAAAGGGCTCCCACAGTGGGTGACGGTGAAGGGGCTGCTTCAGATCCCACATCAGAGGAGAGGCCCCTGGGAAGGCAGCATTTACACTAAGAAAGACAAAAAGAAGTCAGCCGCATGTCAAACCAGGAAAAGGACGTTCCAGGCACAGGCTATGGCAAATGCAAAAGCCCTTGGTGGAATGTTCTAGAGCAATCCAGAGACAAGTGTTGGGCAGAGGAAGTGTGAACCAGAGGAGATAATACTCCATGTAGAAAGCAGGGTGGAGTCAGGAGGGGGCCACCCACCCAGGGCCTGCTTAGAGACCCACGACAGGAAGAAGCAGGCAGTGACACTTCAGAACACTCTGGAGCTGCAGGTGTGGATGTGGCTGTATTCTCTAGGACCTCAAAGACATTTCAAAGACACTTAAAACTTCCAGCTGAAAGGAGAAAAGAACTTTGGGAGTGGGTTTATGTGACCCCCACTGTCACCAGGGAAGTCCTCCGAAATGTGTTTTTTAATACTTACTGGAGAGCAGAGATGCTACAGCACCCACGCCGCTGAACGTCTCCCCTCTTCCCCCCATCACTGCGGGATGACAGGTTTGTCTACTTCCGGCGTCCCCTCCAAGTGGACACCAGGCTGGAGGCAACTCTGCAGCCACACCCCGAGTCTTAAGAATGTGAGGAAAAGCTTCATCTCCAGAAGTTCCACCGCCCAACTTCCTACAAAGGAGATCTGTGATTGGCTGGGCTTGGGTCACGTGTTCACCTCTTGGCCACCCGCCCACTACCAATCCTCTCCACTACACCTGCCGCAACTCAGAATTTGAAGCCATTCTGGGCTCTGTTGCCCCAACAGATGAAATCAGATTCTGTTTAGGGCCCTTTCTTACGCTGTGCAAACTAGCTTCCCGTCCAGATCTTCAGGTAGCCTGCCATGGCCACCCCCAGCCTAGGAGTGCCTCCGCCCCTACCCACTCTGATGTGCTTCGGCCTTCTTCTCTTTCTGTTATGACACATTGGTGTCCAGTTCCCTCCACAGAGCCTTCTTGATGCTCTGCCTACTGCGCACTGGTTCACCGGGATACAGCTCTCCTACTCTGAGACAGTCCTCGCTATCACCCGCCCAGGCTGAAAACAGCACATATTCGGTATACAGGAAACTTTTCCTGCATTGCATTGAGCAGGGTGAAACAAGGCACACGATCTCAAGCCGCAAAATCATTTAAAGCCAGCTAGCCTGTGTTCTGGCCTCATTGAAGACCTGGCGACTGTCGTGGTTTTAGTTGGGACACAAGGAAGGGGCTTTCCTGGATTTAGCTTATCTTGGAAATTCACGATTTCAGTATGTCAATTTTTTTTTTTTAGTTCGCACCTACATCACTTTTAACATTTAATCATTTCTTTAACCTCCCCCGTGACATTTCTATATTGATAGTTAGTTTCTCTCCCCTGTGAGGAAAACTATGGCTCCAAAACAGTTTTCCCAGAAGTGGTTTTGCTACTGATTCCAGTTTGTGGGGCAACGTGACATCTGGGGGTGGGTTTTCTCAACTTGGAAATATGTCTGCACAACCGTTTTAAAGTGTGGTATGTGGGGAGAGGGGGTAATGGTGTGGAGAAGGTATGATATGTGTGGTGCATGGGGTGTGTGTCCGGGGGGAAGGGTCTCCATCCAGGTACATGGTGACTGCTAAGCTGTGCACCTGAGAGGAATGGGGTCACAGGTGTGAAGGGGACCCTATGGGTCCCACATGGGCAACTCTTCAAACATGTGTTGCAGACTGTCCCCTACTTGGATCCCCTCCAGCGTCTCCCTGGAAACCTGAACAGGTGGAGCCCATTGGGACCCAGCCCTGAGATGCTCACAGTGGTGTAGCTCAAGCAGTACCACACTCATCTTTCCGTGTCCTTTCTGTTTCCACAGGGGACTCATCGCCAAGGGCTTCATGGAGACCCATTATCTGCAAGATGGCACCGACGTCTCCTCCACTCGAAACTACACCGTAAGTCCTAAAGTTTGGGCCAGCAGAGCTCTGGACATGGAGTCTGTGCTGACACTTTGTAGCTGAGCTAATCACATCCCCTAGGTTCTTAATTTAGGCCCCAAGAATCCCTGGAGAAGCCAGGCCTACATCTCAAATTCCAGTTTGCTGAGGCAGGAGGACCACTGAGGTTAAAGTCTAGTATAGGCTATAGAGTGAATTCCAGGACAGCCTGGGCTACAAAAGGAAACCTCCCCCTCCAAAAACAACAACAACAACAAAACAAAAAAAAACAAACAAAAACAAAAAACAGCTTTTTAAGAAAGAGGTTTTTGCCAGATGTGGTAGCAATGACTTTCAATTCCAGCACTTTGGTAGGCAGATGCTCACAGGTCTCCATGAGTTCAAGCCCAGCTTGGTTGACATACCCAGAGCTACACAGTGAGCCTCTGACTAAATGAGAAATTGGAAGAGAAGGGGGAGGAAAGGGGAGGAGGGAGAAGAGGGGAAGAGGAAGATGAAGAGGAGGAGGATGGTGAAGTTGTTTTTATATTAGAAAGCTTGGCCAGGGTTGGAGGTGGATTGGAAAGCCATCCTGCAAGGCTGAGCTTTGCTGCCTCACGAAGAGATGTAAAGGAGAAGTGTCTGTGCTGTGAGCCAACTTTGAAAAGGCGCATGTCCCTCTATTGAGCCACCACACTCCTAGTCAGCTTTTCTACTATTTGAACTTTTAAAATATTTAGAATATGTGTCTATGTGCCTTGTGTGTGTGCATGCGTGCACGCACGCACGCTTGTAGTGGTCAAGAAACAATTTGTGGTAATCAGTTCTATTCTATCATTTGGATCCTGGAGAGTGAACTCGTCATCAAGGTGGCAGAACGCACCTTTACCCACTAGACCATCTCAGGAGACTAATGTTTGAGCTTTTATAGATAGCTTTGACCCAAGCTCATGGTGTGTCCCTTTGACAGACTCCGTGTACCTGTGTGAATGTGAGTTTTTTTTTTTTAAGTGAGCTGGTAGAGTAGCCCTTTCCCTGGGAGCCCCTCATTCTCTGCAATAGGCCTCCAGCGTTCTGCCCCTATCATCTTTGGGACTTGGTTCTTAGGAGTGGATGATTCACGATCTGGGAACATGGTTCTACCACAGCTCTCCAAACCCTGAGAAGACACATAGAAATCCAAAACAAAAGCTAATCACCTCCAAGGTTTTGTGAAAATTTCAAGCTTTATTCAGGAAAATCAGTCCAAGGGACGTTAGCTGGCTGAAGTGACTCACACTTGGGGCACAAGAAAATGACAGCAAGTCGAAGGCCAGCCTGGGCTATGTGGTGAGTTCCAGACTAGCTTGGGCTATAGTGAGATACTCTCTGATAACAAAGTGATATGTGGGGTGGGGATAGCTAGAGCTTTGGCTACTGAGTTTGGGTCATGTTGATGTGGGAATGATTTCTTATTAATAAAGAAACTGCCTAGGCCCATTTCATAGGCCAACCCCTAGGTAGGCGGAGAAAACAGAACAGGATGCTGGGAGAAAGAAGCTGAGTCAGTGAGTCGCCGCCATGATTCTCCCACGCCAGACAGACGCAGGTTAAGATCATTCCTGGTAAGCCAGCTTGTGTGCCACAAAGATTAATAGAAATGGGTTAGATTAATATGTAAGAGCTAGCCAATAAGAGGCTGAAACTATTGGGGCCAGGCAGTGATTAAAAGAATACATTTTCCGTGTAATTATTTCAGGGCATAAACTAAGCTAGCCATGTGGGCAGCCGGGTCCTGGGGACGCAGCCCAGCCGCTCTTATTTCAACATCATGTGACCCCCAAAAGACTATGCAGGACCCAGAGTGGGGAGCAGGAGAGATAGGATGAATGAATATAAATGAGAATGGATAGAAATGCCAGGTGCTAGAGGCAGAGAAGAGAGAGCTGGAGTCTGCGATTAGAATCTCACAAGAGTTGGCTTCCTTAGAAAGCTGCTTCTTGTGTGGAAGACAACAGAACTCTCCCAGCCCTAAGGAAACAGGAAAGAACTGTCTGCCATGTGTCATGAATCGAAAGATTTCACACACACACACATACACACATGACACACACAAAAGAGAAGAAAGATTGGAATCCATACAACCTTTTGCATGTGTTACGTGCTTTGGAGATGTATTGGCCCATCTCCAGACTCTGAATATCACTATAAGGCTGGAGTTTCCATCAAAACCTTGACCTCAAAGCCACTCCCAAGTCAGGGAAGTCTTCTGGAGCCCAGGCTGCAGCCTATGCTGAAATGCCCCATAGGGGAGTTTCTACAGCCCAGATGTATGAGATGACCATGCAAAGTGAAAAAAAAAGGAAAAAAAAAATATTAGTAAGTTGCTCCCCAAGGCAAGAAAATCACAAGTCAGACAATGAGCAAAGAAGGAGCACCCCTGGACAGAAGGAGAGAAAGAAATTAGCCCTTCCCAAAACAGGTGGAAGAAAAGCCAGAGGAAAAGGTTTTCAGAACAGAATAGAGCTAATGGGAATTCCAGTGAAATCTATTTTCCAGTATAGGGAAAGAAGTGTAACGGTGGTGCTCAGAGTGTAACGGTGGTGCTCCAGGTTGAAGAAAGATACGGATCTTGATAAACTCCCACCAGTCCCAGGAGAAAGAGCAGAAATATTCCAGTTTGATTTACAGAGAACCTGCAGGACGTCAAAGAGGATGTCTTTAAGCCGCCTGAGACAAAGAAATTTGTTTGTAGCAAATGAAGACAACTGAACCAACAATAGATTTCTCATCAGCAACAATGGAGTTAAAACTGCAGGGACTGGGGCAGTAGCTGCCACCCTCAGTCTGTGCTGCAATGACTTTACAGAACCAAGAAGGTAACAGCCAATGATGCGAGAACTTACTATTCCCACAGCATACCAAAGGCTTCCCAGGCAAGAGCGACCTGCACAGAAGAGCTGGGC
The DNA here is from genome assembly GCF_000317375.1 of Microtus ochrogaster. Lineage (NCBI taxonomy): Eukaryota > Metazoa > Chordata > Mammalia > Rodentia > Cricetidae > Microtus > Microtus ochrogaster. Next base: position 26,819,268 of record NC_022015.1, on the reverse strand, counting down.
AAAAAGTAAACTGAACACAAGAGTAAGATGTCAGAGGCAATAGCAAGCAAAACAATTGCACCAAGTAAATCTACTTAAAATAACAGTTTTCACAGGAGTGACTGTGTTTGGGTGTTCTCAAACAAGATGGAGGAAGACTTGAAACAGTTTAAGATTTTGTCTTGCACTAAAAATAATAGGCATGCTGATTAACTTTGCTACATAAAGTATGAGGCACCTTTAAAGAACAGAGAAATAGAGCACATCCTTCCAAATAACAGGCTATGCGTGGAAATCTTGTTTCAACCCAGGTCAGGGCAGGATAAAGGGAAAGGATTGAAAAAGAAAGAGATAAATATAAAACAGAAGGGAACAAAAGATCAAAATAAGATAACACATAAATCTCACTGTATGAAAATAGGTTGAATAAACTTGTCAAGGCCCAGACCCCTATATATAAATAAATAAAGCTCAATCAATATCAATAATTAAAGCTGTTGTGCTGACATCAGACAAGCTAGTGAAGTAGAAAGGGAGGGAGGGAGGGAGAAAGGGAGAGAGAGAGAGAGAGAGAGAGAGAGAGAGAGAGAGAGGCATTAGCGACCAAGTGGTCATTATATAATGATAAAAGGAACACGTCAAACGGGCTGTGAGAGGCTGTGGGATAGCTCGGTTGAGTAAAGGGTTCTGTAGCCAAGACTAATGACTTCACTTTGATCCCTAGAAGTCACATGGTAGGAGGAGAGAAATGATTCCCTTGGGCTCTCCTCTGGCCTCTACAGATATGTAGTGTGCACACACACCACAACATGCATCACATACAATATACACATGCATACCCATACACCACACACACACCACTCATACCACATACACACACCATACATACCACATATACACGTGACACAACACGTACACACAAAGACACAAGTATTAAAAAGCAAAAGGCTACTGAAAATGCTGTACAAATGCTATTCTATCAGAGCATTCTCAACATATATTTTAAAGATATATATATGCTATACTATCAGAACATTCTCAACATATATTTAAAATATATATGCTATCCCTATCAGAACATTCTCAACATATATTTAAAATTTTGAAAAAGACTATGACTTTTCCATCTAAAGATTTACCTACATTTAATGCTCTAGCCCAACTCCTAGTTGCAGGGTTTCTTACAAATCTAAAAGTATCCATCCACAATCAGGGCTGAGAGGTCTAATGCTTCCTTTTAGATCTCAGTTTGATCATTTATAAACAAGCCCTCTGCAAGCCAACATAACTCTAAACTTCATAATTTCTCCCCAAGAGGAAATTCTCCAGAAATGAAGTTGACACAACTTCATCCATCAAGCAAGACACTGAAAATCTCCTAGATCAGCCACAGCCCACAGGAGGGGATATGTGTATGCTGGAAATGAGGATTTGAAAAATGAGCAGAAACTTATGAAAAGGGACACAAAAAAATTGAGAAAGGGGATCAGTTTACCCAAAATCTGTCCATTTGAAAAAAAAATAAAGTAACATTAACAAAATGAGCGAGAGAAAACTTTGAAGATACACTTTTACACAGAGAATTTTTCAATCACAGTAAAGATATGAACAATATTGACCATTTATCTTAAAAATGCAAATTCTCGGGAGCTCAGTGGCTAAGAGTGGTTGCTGTGCTTGCAGAGGAACCAGGTTCTACTCCCATTACTTCCAGGAGGCTCTGGATCCCCCTTCTGGCTTCTGCGTGCATTGCATGCATGGTGTGCACAGACACACACACACACACACACACACACACACACACACAGAACAACGATTCACATAAAAACATTAAAAGAATGAAAAATAAAAATTATTAGCATTAGTTAAGGTAAAAGAAAAAATATATTCAGAAATCAAATAAAGAATGGTTTGTTTGTTTGTCTTTTAGCTGGCCATAGTGGCATATGTCAGTAATCTCAGCATTTAAGAGGTGGTAGCTAGAGGTGAGATTTCTAGGCCAGCCTAGGCCACATAGATTCCAGCCTGGAGTACATGAGACCCTGTCTCAAAACAACCAAACCAAAATTATAGTGCTTTTTAATGTCTACCGACAAAAGTGGCATCGGGCTCAAATGATTTTGACAAGTGAGTCTGCCATACCTATAAGGGATAAATGGTCCTGAGAATATTAGACAATTTGGACAAGAAGAAGTGTCACCAAAATATATAAAAGGCATTTATTTGTGAAGCGGGTCTCATAGGCCAGTGTTGACTAGGAACACCCTGTAAACATCCTGATTAAGTCATCCCTCAATCCTACCTAGCACACAGTTTTCAGCCTCCTTCCGAGGGATGCAAGGGTAGCTCAACATTTATAATTCTAACAGTGTAGTTGATTACATTAGTAGCTTCAGGTTGCGAGTACTGTATTTCTCTGCTCTTGTAGTCTCTACTCTCTCCAATAAATTTCCCTCTCGGCTTAATGAGTACGAATGTTTCTGATAGTCCTCTCTGCTTTCATAGAGCCTTACGTGGCCTCTTGTGTACAGCAGTTTTCAAGACATGACTCACCTGATCAATACAGTGTCCCCATCCCCAAATCCTCTCATTCATTGGTTTGGGGTTGAATACTGTTGAATAAAATATGATCATCAGCACATAAACGCTACCAGTTACTATGTTAGTCTAACCAGCAGAATTAGACTAAAGCACGTTAGCGATTGCTGGCTTTACTTCTACAGATTAGACCAAAAAGTCTAGGCATTTAAAAACACGTACAAATGAGACTTCGAAGACATTTATTACAATAAAGTACAAATTACTATTTAGCATTAACTTTTGAAGGCTGGTTCTTAGTAAGGGAGGGATATTTGTTACGTTTTCACAAATGACTCAAGACCAGCAGGGATGTCTGAGTCCTTTTTAATGATAAAGAGTTGTGGACTCATTTGGACATTGAGAATCTGGGAGTCACAGAAGATGCTTACATGGTCCAGGACTGTGCCTTCCAAAGGGACTTGGAGATAAAATGAGAAATGGCGGTAGATGGACAACAAGACCTGCTTGGGTAGGGGTTGCTGTTGATGGAGGTTATCCTGGTAGAAACTGGCATATAAGCCGGGTGGTGGTGGCGCACGCCTTTAATCCCAGCACTTGGGAGGCAGAGGCAGGTGGATCTCTGTGAGTTCGAGACCAGCCTGGTCTACAGAGCTAGTTCCAGGACAGGCTCCAAAAACCACAGAGAAACCCTGTCTCGAAAAACCAAAAAGAAAGAAAGAAAGAAAGAAAGAAAGAAAGAAAGAAAGAAAGAAAGAAAGAAAGAAAGAAAGAAAGAAACTGGCATATAATGACAAAAGGGACAGAGAATGGAGGAGCCAAAGGCTATTTGGTGAAGAACATTGTAGTCAATGAAGTTTTCCTATCCACATGGTCACAGACGGACAATGGGGACTTCCCTGCCACCATTAGAAACAGTTCATGGTTAGAAGGAAGAGGCAGAGAGAGCAACAAGCCCTAAGTTTGTTTGCGTTGGATCTAAATGGGGCAGGAGGCAAAGCAGTCAGTAGACAGTTGGACAGAGGTGTGTACAACAGGAAAAAGATCAGAGGCAGGACCTGAGGGTTAGCCTCATATAGAAGCATGGTGCTTGAGTTGCAATGAGGTAAGTCTACCATTTACATGTCCATCCATCTGTCTATCTTATTTAAAATATGTTTCAAACATACCCCCTGAGCTATTTCCACATGATAAACGGTTATCCCCAAGGAGAAACAGCAAAGGAGGAGCCTAGAAAAGCTGCTCCTCCAACTTCACAATGATGAAGGCTGCTCTTCCAATATGTATTGATCTGGAGTATGTAGGGCGCCTGTCCAGATGTGGCTCTATGCTCTGTTTCCATCTCCCGTACTAATCCCACACACAGAGAGACATGCCTACTAGGAAGGAAGAATAGGTAAGAGGGAAAAAAATGTACAAATCTTGTACTAGCAGGTTAAACAGCTGCCAGTTCCAATATGGACTTGGATCACAAAGCTAAAGGCTTCAAATCCAGACCTCCTAGAAAATATCTGGGATGGAAGGTTCCAGAACTTTAATAGTCATCACCTCCATTGGGGCTTTGTGTTTCTCTGCATTTTTATTGGTGTGTTTGTTCCATTCCTTCTCACTTTCCCAGGAGGCAATGGGGTGGAAAGGTCCTTGCCCAGGGTGAGTCCAAAGGCTGGAAAGGGATGAGGATGTAAAAATCACTAGATGCTTCACTTTTGCCCGGACCAGTGTCCTTCTATAATAGACCAGAGGCCTTTTTCAAAAGCTGATGCTGCAGATTAATCTTCGGCTGACTGGATGAATCTATCTTTAGTAGATAAATGGGTTACCCACCTCTCTCGGGCCCCCAGGAACAACAACACACTGATTTTCCTAATTAGAAAAGAATATCTCACCTGGTGGCGGTGCATGTCTTTAACCCCAGCACTTGGGAGGCAGAGGCAGGTGGATCTCTGTGAGTTCGCGGCCAGCCTGGTCTACAAGAGCTAGTTCCAAGATAGGCTCCAAAGCTACAGAGAAACCCTGTCTTGAAAAACCAGTGAAAGAAAGAAAAAGAAAAGGATATCTCCCTTCCCACCCATCAGTCTTCATCTTCCCTGGTTTATTGATGCATTCGTTTTACATTTCTCAATACCATGAACAAAAAACAAGGCTGGATCTGTTTGAGTCATGGTTTGCAGATACAGTCCGCCATGGCCCAAAGACAGCAGCACCAGGAACGTGATGGGAGCGTGTGACTAAAACCCCTCACCTCTCTAGAGCTTTGCACAACCAGAGGGAGAGATCCTGCACAAGTGGGGCCAGCCATCGCCTCTAAGCCCCACCCCCTCATGGCTCACTGCCTCCTAAAGGTTCCACAGCCTTCTGGAAAAAACATTACCAGCTGGGGCAGCACAAGTGTTCAAACATGTGTGGGAAGGTTTTCATTCAAATGCTAGACCTCAGATCGTACCAGTCAAGGCACTGGCCATGCTATGGCGGAGATATGGAGTCAAAGAGAGCTGCTTCCCTGTGTAGAGCCCCAGCCTGGCAGCTGGGCCTTATATGGTTATCGGTGAGGACTCAGATGCAGCCTTGGAAGTTTGATTCTTGTTGACTCAGACAGGAAAACAAAGGGAAATTTGCTGACTCGTCTCCTTGCCCCTTATAATCAGCCCTCAATGGGTCATCCTGAATTGAAGCTTCCATGTGGAGTGAGAACCACTTGGCTGGGGTGCTTTTGTTGTTTTTAATATAACAACAATTAGGGTAAGCTGCTTGACTCGGAGCGGTGGCTGAGTTTAACTCTGGAATCAATCTCCTATGTCTCCTCTCCAAGATGAAGTATTTGACTTTGTTCTTTGCTGGCTACATCTAAGGAAGAATTATCTTTTATACTGTCACTTCTAATAAGGCCTGTGGGTGACCATAGGCATGCCATGTGGGCTGTTCGCATTCCCTCAGCAGCCCTGGGGAGATTGGAGTAGCCGGCCAGCACTCCCAGTGCCTGCAGCATTTGTAGAAAAACATCTGTCTGTTGCACACATGCTAACTGGACAACTACTAGAGCCAAACACTATGCCCACCACAGAGCATACAGCAGAGATGAAATACAGGTGAGGAGACCCCTGGAAAGAAAGGGAGAGATTGGCATGAGTCCAAAAACTGTATCTGTGCTGAGTGTCCTGAAGGAAAGGCCAAGAGGACCTGATTTGTCTGAAGGGTCAAGGAAGGCTGCCTGGAGGAAAGATCATGTGGACCACAATTTGAAGCTGGAGGAGGCATGCACCCAGGGTCAGGAGAAGGAGATCATTCCAGGGCACTGCCACAGAGTTTTCTCAGGGATGGGACATGTGCAAAAGGTGACAAAAGTCAGAGTGACTTGGAGACCAAAGCTGTGATAGAAGAATGTTGGAAGTCATTGAAATGTCCCTTTAAGGTGTGTCATGAGTATGTTGGGGGCTCTGAGGGCATGAAAGAGGCTAGTGCTGGACAAAGCAAGCGGTTCTCCTGGATAAGCCAAAAGTCAGGTAGATAGTTCTGCTGTAAAGGCCAGGTATATAGAGATGAAGAGATGGCAGGAAGTCTGGACATTCATAGGAGGTCTGCTCTAAAAGATGCCATGTGTCAAATATGTTCTCAGTCAGGGAAAAAAGCTATAGAAGTCTGCTGAGAAACGTCAGGTAGGACCAGCCAATGTTAGCATAGGCTGGACCATCAAGGAAGTGATGGAATGCAGTATCTTGATGAAAAACAGTGTTTGGGAGGCATCCTATCCATTTCCATGGCAACTATTTCCTGTGAAATATAAGTGGAGTCTCAACATTTGGTTTGGATTAGTCTATTGGGCCCATGGGACATAGGGCATCATCTACTATTCACTTTAGCTCGAGGGTTTCTGAGAAGAAAGGATGATACTGCCAGAGAGAGGAACGTCAGAGAGGGTTCACAGGTCATACATATACCAGGTGAGCAAACACATCATCATGTTCTAGAGACAGTCGGGTGGACATCATCTTTCACACTTTGTGATCCATACATGGCTATCTTCCAACAATTCTGGTTGCCCTTATCTCTGGTAGCTGTTCTGTTCTCTCCCCAGTGAAAGTCTTTAGCACTAACCCACCCCCCAGTCTTGTCAACAAAGTGCAAACCCAGATGTGAAGAGTACTGAGTGAGAAAGCAGAAGCATCTCTAGAGGGTCCCAAGTGTGTGACTGTGGGGTCCATCCTCGCCTGGCTCAGTGAGGTCTCAGCATCCTGGTGATGCTGCACAATGCTTCCATCCTGTCCTGAGGACACATACAGGCTGGCCACAAGTGACGAAATATGCCTAGGGCAAGGACATTGTAAGCAATGGAGTTGCCAATGCCATGCACAGGCTGTGGTGGCCTTCCTCCTCTGAAGGCATCCCCATTCATGGGAATTCTTGGAGGTGGGCCTTCAGACGCAGTAGCTGTAGACCTTAGGAAAGTAGCCATCACATCTGTCCCTGTGAGTGGGTTTAAATCGCAGCTAGGCTGGAGTGCTCCACCAGACATGCTGTGTGGAGGTGAAGCAGCAAACATCAAGCCTACACATAGTCAGGTCTTCGGGAAAGTCAGTCAGTCACCATGGTGACAGTCCGAACAGTCCTTTGCCATGCTGTGCCCTGGGTCCCTTCTCTCTAGCAGGTCATTTTCTGTTACCCTCCTCCATTCATTTATTCCCTAAAAACATGCTGAGCATGGGGAAACCATTGGTGAGAAAGAAGGTACAGTGTAGTTGACTGAAGTGCATGCTTATTTTGGTACTCGCGAAAATGACTTCCATCTTACAGAATACTTTCCCTTGCTATGTTTCTTGGGTCTCTAAAACCCTGAGCAATTAAGAGCCATCTATTTTACAGATTAAACACTGAGTCTCAACCCACAACTCACAACCACGGTTGATCTCCAAGGCATCATGAGCAGAGCAGCACATGGTTTCTAGGCTTGACTTGTCAGAAGGTCACAAAGAGCACAAGTGTGATTTCCTCAACCTCTTGTGTAGAACCCAGCATGGCCAAGTAACTGCAGCAGCCCCTGGGGTTCGGCCTGTGCAGTCGGTCACCAAACATGGTTTTCGTTAGAGCTAGGGAGCAGAGATAGCCCTGGGAGGATGGGTGTACCCACAGTCTTCTCAACAATCCCCTCCTGTGTATACACACTCAGGGGCTAAGCATAGGGCAGACAGCACCGCCACAAGTAGGCTGCAAAGCCACCGTTCCCTTTGCTTGAAGCACGTGCTCTTATTGGAGCTTGATATTCTGTACGAGAGAATAAAAGCCTGGCCTGATGAAATGTAGACTGGCCTCTCTCTCTCTCTCTCTCTCTCTCTCTCTCTCTCTCTCTCTCTCTCTCTCTC
>NC_022015.1:26793822-26811297 GCF_000317375.1 Microtus ochrogaster | reverse complement strand
TCTCTCTCTCTCTGTTTCTCTCTCTCTCTCTCTCTCTCTCTCTCTCTCTCTCTCTCTCTCTCTCTCTCTCCTGTAGATTTTTCTCTACCTTTGGAAGTGACCCTTTCATCCTATGATCCCATGAGTGATGTCATTGTCATGGTGAGGCCCTGCAGCGAAGTGTGGAGTGCACGTTTCCATTGTAGGGGGAAGCTTTCTTCTCAAAAGCAGAGGCCTGTGAGGGGACAGGGCATATGTCCAGCAGTGAGGTGTAGTGGGAAGCCTGCCTGGAGTGGAGAGGCGTGAGTTTGAGGTCCTGCCCTGCCATCAGCCACCTCTGTGACCAATAATGGCAGCTTAACCATCATGACCTCAGTTTCCACATCCTTTGGGCAAGAAATTAGCTAGAAAAGTAAGACTGGCCTTAGATGGCCCCAAGCCTCCTTCCAGCTACTAACATCTTGCCTTCAAGCATTGAATCAGAGGGGGTCACCATGTTGCCTGTGGCAGGGGTGGCCCAGGCCTTTGGGAGCATATTGAAAACACCATCCCCTCAGCATGCCCTCACAGACTCTGTCTGCTAGGAGCCCTTTTAAATTGCAAGGTCAGGCCACTTTCGTTACCACTTCAGCATATAAAACCCCTGTCTTTCTAGTCCACGGATGGAGGGGTAGCAGGGAAGTTTGATTTGACTTCCCGCAGGGCACAGAGTTGAGGGCTACCAATTTTCAGGTTCAAGAGTTGTTACTCCAGTTTCCTGTTACCCACCATTAGGTTTGATTGATAGTATTAAACAGAAGGAAAACGGTATTTTACTGGAGTGGGGAAAGGCATTCAGTTAAATAATAAGTATATAAAATGCGCAGTTAGAGCTTTTGTGAAGAGAGAGATGTAATTTTGTGGTTGTGCATGTCCAGGACTCTCTTCCACACGAGGTTTTGTTGGGAGAAATAGAATGCATTGGGTCAGCAGAACGAATCAAAGACATGGTCCTGGGAGGGCATGGTCTCGTTCAGAACCATCTTTAGGTTCGGGGGGTTGTGCGGTTTGATGCTTTGAAGGCAATCAAAGAGAAGAAAGGATTGAGGTCTGAGAAAGACTGTACCTGAAAGACTGTACTCTGAAAGAGACTAGGAGCCACAGATACCCAGCAAGGGCCTCTGTGGTAACAGATTCAGGGTTCCCTGGGTTGGACACAGATCTTCTCTGAACAGTGGCTGCTTGTCATGTTCCCTGCTGTGTGGCACATCAGAATCTCTGGGCCAAGTGTTTATGAGCCCAGAAGATCTGATTGGTTCCTGCGTGTATGTGAGCATCATTACATAGGGACCAGTGTTCATGATCCCCAAAGATCTGATTGGTTCCTGCATGTGAGCATCATTACATAGGGACCAGTGTTCATGATCCCCAAAGATCTGATTGGTTCCTGCATGTGAGCATCATTACATAGGGACCAGTGTTCATGATCCCCAAAGATCTGATTGGTTCCTGCATGTGAGCATCATTACATAAGGACTATGTACCTGACCTCAGACAGAGGCACACACTGTCCTGTAGAAATGAGTGGGTGTTGCTGGTCTCTGATCATGGTTACTACCTGTAAAGATCTCGTTATGTCTGACCCTGCCTTAGGAGTCAACTTACCAATGGTCAGAATGTAATCTCTGCCACTTCCGTAATCCAGTTTCCCAACCAATAATATGATACGTGAGGGGACAACTGTGTTTTTGAGTCATGGAATTATCCAGACGGTGACTCATAGCATCATCAAAATGAAATCATGTTCATTTACATGTGGTGAGTCATGTTGAAAAAAAAAAAACTAAATTTCAGGAAATTGGAATTGTCTGGGAGAATCTGGGAACTGTAAGAGATTAATCCCTGTCAGGAGTGAGCAAGGGGCTTGGGAGCTGTCTAACTCACGTAAATTGAGAAATAAGTTGTGAACTCTGGTGACAACTAAGATGAGTAGGGTTGTTGACTTCAAGCAATGGTTTATGAACACTAAACCCCGCTTCCCCTGCTTCCTAAAAGCAATATTTTAAGTTTTTGAACTGGAAATTAATTTGATACTCATTTGTTCTCAGCTCATGCTTTAATGAGCGTGTGTTCCTGTATATTTAATTAGAAAGTACACTTGATAAATAACCCATTAACAACAGAGCCTGGGAACAAATGGGTTTCCAATTTCAGAAGTCGGTAATTATTGTCACCACTTGGCTTTCCCTCCCCTCTCCCCCCATAAGCGGGACTCTAAGATGGATCTCAAAGGTCAGCGATCACCGGGCATCCTAGACTCCAACAGCAGCTACTGTCCTTTCCGATTGAGAGTCACCTTCAGCTTTGACATGCCTACAGGTGCACTGTGCTAGAATCCCACACCCCACCCCGTATACCACAGCCTGAGAAGGGGACCGTGATCCCTTGATGCCCTGAGATATTTCAGTCTATTACAAGCATCCTCCATGATGAGCCAGTTTTACATGACTCCCCTGAGAGTTACACACACACAGCGCCATTTCAAATCTACCCAGATGGCAAGGAGGCACACTCGCAGCCATGTGTCCTCCCTCCTTGATATTCTGATGTGGCCGCCTGGGCAGCCCCCGTCCCTTTCAGTCCCCCCAAGTGTCTTGGACTAACCCACTGCTTGTTGATGAGGACAGCCTCCTAGAAGACAGATCACCAGGTACTCCACAGGCCTGTGTCTGCATCTCTTCCCCCTCTCCCCTGAACTGCGTGCTCCCTCCGTTACCCACTGCCTTTGCAGTTTCCCATCTGCAGGTAATTCCTTCTCCAGTCCTGTCCTCTGGACACCAGCTGTCCACGCTGCAGTGTGTGCACCGAAATACTCTTCGGCAAGAAAACGCAGAGTTCATGGTGGAACCTGGAAAACATTATGCTGGATGAAAGAAGCCAGGCATGAGGCCATGTACTGCAGGCTTCTCTTTGCATGAGAGGAACAGAGCGAACAAATCCATAGAGACAGAAAGGAGGCTAGTGGTTGCCAGGGGTGGTGAGGGAGGGACTGTGGGGCTCCAGGTGTCTCTGAGCGGTCATTAAAATGCTCTGGAATGAGATCGTGGTGGTCATTGTGCATCCTTATGGATTTCAGTGGCAGAGGACTTCAGGTACTCCCTGTACTTGAAACAGAACACCGTGAGATGCTGACATGATGTACTTTAAAACAGCGAGATGTGTGGTATGGGAGTGAAGTCTTGATTTGAAAAGAGAGTCAGCTCTGTGGGGTATCCAATTGTCATGTAAAACAGTTGTGATTAAGAGAGTGGTATTGGCTTAGGAGTGGACAGTTGAGCATTCCTTGGTGGACTACAAAACGGAGAAGAGCCACGGACATACCCTGAGTATTCCCATATGCTCTGGGTTGGATGTCTCACGTGCTTGCGCACTCAGTCTCCTACTGATGGCACTTGTCTGGGGGGTGGGGGGCTTGTAGTACCTTTAGACATGACTCCTTGCTGGAGGTCACTGGAGTGGGGCCACACTCTGCTTCCTTGCTGTCCTGTGTGAGCAAGCAGCCCTCCCACTACTAAGAACTCCACTGTGCCTTCTTTGCCGTGATGGACTGTGAACCAAAAGAAGTCCTTGCTCCTTGGAAGTTGTTTCTATCAGGTGACAGAAACAAGAAAAGTCACAGACACAGCACATGGCAGAAAGTTGGGGAGAAAAACCGATGAGCTGTGGTGGCTAATGCCTGCCTTTGGTGGAGGGGAAGTCATACACGCTCTGTACTTCCAGGATGGAAATAAATCCTGGGCAGAGTAGAGAGCCAGTCTCAAGACTGTGTAAACAGAAGAAAATAAAAGGCATGTACCCATGACCTCAAAGGAAGCTGCCTTTAATAATACAGAAAGCTATGGGGGCGGGGTACATAGAAGAGACTTGAATTTATAAAGCCAGGAACTCTGGACAATAATGTTCAGGTTAAAAGACTTCTTACACAAGTATGAGGTTAAAATATTAATATCCTGATATATATATATATGGCTCTAAAATCAGTAAGAAAGATTCAAACCTGTCTCCCTGCAGCCTTCTCATCTCCATCCTTTGCCTTTCAGATGACCCAAGGATTTATCCTCTTTTTTTTTTAATTTATTTATTTGTTAAAGATTTCCGTCTCTTCCCTGCCACCGCCTCCCATTTCCCTCCCCCTCCCCCAATTAAATCCCCCCCTCCTCGGCCCGAAAAGCAATCAGGGTTCCCTGTCCTGTGGGAAGTCCAAGGAACCCCCACCTCCATCCAGGTCTAGTAAGTTGAGCATCCAAACTGCCTAGGCTCCCACAAAGCCAGTACGTGCAATAGGATCAGAAACCCATTGCCATTGTTCTTGAGTTCTCAGTAGCAGAAGGAGAGAGAGCACGAGCAAGGAACTCAGGACCGCGAGGGGTGCCCCCACACACTGAGACGATGGGGATGTTCTACTGGGAACTCACCAAGGCCAGCTGGCCTGGGTCTGGAAAAGCCTGGGATAAAACCGGACTCTCTGAACATAGCGGACAATGAGGACTACTGAGAACTCAGGATTTATCCTCTTATGTGGTTGAGATGACCTTAGCCAATTTCTCATGATGTCATGGCTTTCCCTTTGCCACTCAACCTCACCTGGTCTTTCTCGTTTGTTTATTTTTTTAACTATTTTTTTGATTGTGTGGATGTGTGTTTGCGTGCACACATGAGTTTATGTGCACCACATGCGTTCAGGAGCTCTTGGAGGCTGGAAAGGGCATCAGCTTAGCTCCCCTAGAACTGAACTGCAGATGGTTGTGAGGCATCAAGTGCTGGGAACCAAACCTGGGTTCTCGGCAGAACAGCAAATGCGTTCAGCCGCCCAGCCATCTTTCCAACCCCGGTCCTTTTTCTCAGCCAGGTAGAGACAGTGTTTGTGAATGGCTTGTCACCACCAAGAGCTGACGTGGGTATGGTGGAGGCTGGCTGAGACCTGGCTGTCCCTTAGAAGGGCCCTTTCCTGCGAAGAGTCAGCATGCTGCTGGCATTGTGAATGCCTGGGCGAGGACTGTGGCGTGTGAGCAGCCATTCCTTGCCAATCAGCTGCTTAGTTGGAGCTGTGACCCAGCCTTTTTCTCAACAGCGTAACTACCTTGAATCTGGACAGAGCTCTGTCTTCCCAGGAGGCATCTGAGCTGTGGTTGCTTTGGAGAATGTTAGAGTTATCCTATAAGGATTTCTTTTTTTTTTTTCTTCCAAGACCTCCCTCAGTGACCTTCCTGCCGAGCTGAATGTGGGCGATTCTGGGAATTCTCATCTTTCATTCCTTAGTAGCCCCCATCTGCTCGGCTGTTGTCCTAAACCGTTGATTCAGGCCTGGTTTTATTGCATTTCACAGTATGCTTAAACATCCCATCCACTTCCTCGTCTCATTACCAGAGACAATTTACATGAGGGTAAACCAAGGATGTCAACGTGATCTGTTCTGCTGCTGAGCTTTGTACAACCGTGGGCATCAGGGCTTTCCCAGGGTGGGCGGGGTCCAACAGGTGAGAGTGGAGGCCAGTCAGGCCTATCAGAACCCTGCTGATAATATCTAAGGAGGTCTGGTGTGCTAACCATAGACCCTGGAAAAGCCACATTGGGCTTAGCAGTAAACATTAAGACTACCTATGTAATATGGTATAACATGTCCTATAAGTAAAGCAATAGGGGTGTAGACTAGAGGAAGCTGGGTTATCCTAGGTGGAAGGAAGATGTGTTAACTGATTTCCCCTCTCTGTCTTTCAGGATCACTGTTACTACCACGGACACGTGCAAGGAGATGCTGCCTCAATGGTCAGCCTCAGCACTTGCTCAGGTCTCAGGTAAGTGGACATGACCATGGATGTTCCGGTTTAACCATCCCTAGACGACTCGTTTCTCTCTGCACTCACTCGAAGACCCTGAGAAAGTGGGAGGCAACCTGTGTCATCGGCACAGCTGACCCAAGATCTTAGTGTCTCCTTCATTTCCCCTCTTTAAATTCTTTCCTCGGGCTAGGGTGTAGGGCTGGGGGTCTGAGAACCACAGAACTAACTGGGTTTAGGCTCCCAAGCGTGATCTGAGGCTGGGGCTATGGCTCAGTGGTAGAAATGCCTAACTATAAAGCCACAGACCCAGTCTCCCAGACTGCCAGAAAATGAGAGAACACAGGCATCGCATGAACGATCCTCTGTGCTCACGGCCCTGATGCTTCAAACTTCCAAGTGCTAAAAGATAGGGCACTGTTCATTAACATCGTAGCTGCTGGCTTAATCAAAACAGATTGAAGGCCCCCTTCTTGCTGGGAAAAAAAAGAAAGAATTTAACATTGACCAAGTGGAGTTGACCTCAGGCCTATCTGGGCAGGGTTTCACTATAGGTAAGGGTAGGTAATGCTGACCTTTTATCACCCTGGGATTGCCTACTCTCAGCCTTGCCCTTCCGAGACCCAGCTAGTCGCGACCAGCGAACTTTTACTGGAGCAGCTGCTTGTCTGATAAAATCCACTCTTGCCTTTCTTCCCCAACCACTAGATCTGTGTATGGAGTTGTGAACTATCGGTTTGCATCCTCAAAGTCCTAAATGGCTTGGGCCAGGGCACCGGAGAGGGGCTCCAGGGCAGGGAGGACAGAGAAGAATCTAGAAAATGTTCCAGCTTCGATGACAGGGTGGGACTGTGCTTTGTATGTCTGCAGTAACTGTCGTCTCTGGAGTTCTGTGAGGGTTTGGGGAGAATGAGACACCACACACACCACAGTGTACAGACACAGAACAATTCAACATGGCTTCACACACAGAGAAATGGCATAAAGCATGCAATAAATATGCAATCAACGGCCTACCACACACACATATACACACCGCAAATGGTTTACTAAACACACAGAGGCAATAAACAACATAGCCTCAACATACACACACACACAGAGAGAGAGAGAGAGAGAGAGAGAGAGAGCGCACCCACTCTCACTCTGCAGCTCCCTGTCATTCCTGCTACATAAAGTTCTATTTTACACACGCATCTCATTTTCCCCACTTGCGCACATGGGGGTGTGAGTTTTGCTGTTTTCTGCATTTTCTCAGTTTTAGGCAACAATGTTCTTAGCACCAACTGGCCGTCATGTGAGGGCTAGAGAGGGCATGGCGTATGGCAGGGAGGGCACACGCTCTTTCCCTGGGACTAATCACACTCCTGAGTCTTCATCCTTTTCAAAGAGCTGCCTTGATTGTCATGGTGATTCACAGAAGGTGGGGGTTCACTTCTTCACAGCCTCCCCAGCGTTCAGGACATCTCACTGTCTCCTGCGTGTTTGTCACTGAACTCTAGGGTCGTGTCCACAGCTGTTCCTCTCCTTTACCCCCATCTAGACCTGCTCAGGTAAGAATAGTGACATGTGAACATGTGGTCAAGATGCTTTTTCTAAAAAACCACAGTGTTCATGTAACCCCTATTCTTGTCTTCTAATCCTGTCTGTGTACGGAACTAATCATATCTAGAACACACACATACATACAGTCACTATGCATATGTGCGTGAGCGAGCATGCATGTGCACACACACACAGATGCATTGCATTCCATTGTTTTATACATCTTTGACATGGTGTTGATGGAGCACCAGAGAACTTCAGGGCATCTGTTGGTCTGAGAGAGGAAGGCAGTGTCTCGTGCGCGTTCTCTCTGGCTCTTCATTTATTCCTGGGATACTAGCATGTCCCCAGTGCTCTTCTAGGTCTTAGGGATTCAGCAGCACATAAATTATATTCCTCCGAGAGCACCACCTAGGAAGGGGCAAGGGACAGAGAGTGAGTGGCATGAGTGATTATGGAGAGGGTGAAACTGAGAAAGGACAGAAGGGGAAGACGTGGTCTGAGATGGGAGATGAAGGCAGAGCACAGGCCCTGGTGGGAAGCAGGGAATTGCAAGCACATGCTGTGGGCAGAGCAGCAATGTGGCTGGTATGGCTTGGAAAGGAAGAAGGGAGCCACTAGAGGTAGGTGACATCAGAGGGGACAGTAGAAGAGCTGGGGATGAGGTCAGATACAAGAGAGAGTTTGGAGGTACAGGGGCCAGGGCTAAAATGGATCAGGATCACAGGAGAGACCCGGGTGGACAGAGCTCAGGAACAAACTGAGGGTTCACCTTGTCTGCTCAAGGTTATGTTTGAGACCTTGAGATATGACACACCTCTCCAAGGCTTATATGTTGGGACATTTGGTCCCCAGCTGGTAGTGATAATTTGGGAGGTTTGGGGACCACTAAAGTTGCATCCCAGCTGCAAGAAGTGAATCACTACATGGGGGAGGGCTTGATTTTATAACCCTCCTCTGCTTCCCAATGACCTCCCCTTCTGCTCCCCGGTCCACCCAGATCAAAGCTACCCCCACCATCTGCCATGAGAGTGTATCCTAACCCTGAGACAAAATAAGTGCTCCCGTCTTAGGGTGCTTTCTTTTGGGGTATCTGATCACAGAAACCGGAAAAGCAGTATATGGAGTGAAGGTGACCAGGGCATGGGGTAGACAGGCTGAGACCAGACTCTGAAGCACAGTCATCAGGCAGCGAGCCAGCTGGTGGATACTGGACAGCTCATCCGCTCTGAGCTCCATTCTCCTGTGACCCACCCCCCACCTCGTGCTGAACAGCCACCCCAGCCTCCAGGGCAACCTGATACACTTTGACTCTGGGTTCCCATCCACAGCCCGGGCGCTCCAGCACTCCCGGACTTGCCATCCCTCAGACACGTGTGTCTTATGAAAAGAAGCCCATATAGCAGTACTGTGTCTCTCTAGAGCCCAGAGGACACACCTGATTGTCCAAGAGCCATCTATTCAAAGTGGCTCTTTCTGACTTCTCACTTCATGGTAAAGTTGATGTGTATGAAGAAGGAAAAGCTGGCTTTACAAACAAGTTGACGGGAAGGGAGACCCTGGCCACGGAAAAGTTCAGAGGGCTTCAGGGGTGGCTGGACCTAGGATCTCAACTAGTGGAGTCAGAGTTGATTTCCTATCTACAGCTTCTACTTTCTTCTGTGCTAATTTATTCTAAGGTAGTGTCTGTTTGGTTGGCTTTAAATTTTAAAAAGATTTTTCTTTTTTAAATCTTTTTTTTTATTATTGGCATTATAACTAATTATAGCATTTCTCCCCCCTGCTCCTCCCTCTAAACCCTCTCGTAGCCTCTGCATGTTCTCCTGCAGATTCTTGGCCTGTATTTTCATTCATTGTTGTTGTATATATGTATGTATGTATTCCTAAATATAACCCGAGACAGTGTTTTAGCTTGAACTACCACACAAAATCGTACAGAGTGGGTGACTCAGACTTCTCCCAGTCCCAGAGGCTGAGTTTAGGGTCAAGCTGCTGACGTGATAAGCTTACTTCTGTGGGCTCACTCCAGGCTTTTGGTTGGCACCGCCTTGATATGTGCTCCCATGACTTCCTCTTGTGTGTACAGAGACCAGGAGCTCCAGTACTGGTTCCTTCTGTGAACCCTCTCTGTGGCTCCATCCTCATGGCCTGAACCGAACTTCTCATCTCTCAAAAGGCCCCACATCCTAACACTACCACATTGGAGAATAACACTTGGGTGCATAGATTGTCGGTGCAGGACAAAGGCACTTAGACCATAATGGACACAATTTTGTTTTGGTCGGGACATATTGAATCATATTTTGGCGGCAAAGAAGCTGCTGGTCTTGGTAAGCTTACATCCTGAGGGGTGGAGGTTGGGGTGCATGAAGAGCTCTCTTCCAAGTTCAGCAAACACCCTCCAAGTGCATCTTAACTGTCCTGACTGGCTCGTTGTACACCCCTGGGACAGTCACAGTGGTACATGGAGAGATGCTCTAGTCCAAATGTTATGTGGCCATGCCCTGAAGAAGCCATCACAGGCAGCACAAGAGCAATGGTGAACACTGTCAAGAAGGACAAAAGAAAGTCGGGGATTCTGAGAATGCCACACGCTGGGACCAGCAATCCATGGAGGCATCCAATGCTCAGGTGATTTCTGTGAGGATATCAAACTCTAGATGAGTAAAGAGATCAAGGTGTACACATTTAATTTGAAAAATGGTTTATGAAACAATAACAATAACTATTCAGAACTCCTAGACTGGGAGTTCCCAGAGTAGATTTCTCATGTGGAATCTTTCCTGAGGGAGAGGGTGTAAAGAAATGTCTCTGCACTCCAGATAGCGAAGGCATCCATGGAGCTGAGAAAGGCTTCCACCCCGTCGATCCTGTACTGGGGTTACTTACAGGCACATGAATGACTCAAAGGCACATCACAGAGAAATCCTTCACACAACTTAGAGACCGTGACTATAGAAGAGTTACCTAACCCATGGCCCATTGTCTACCTGTCTTGTGTTGTGGGAGCTGCGGGCTACATTCCTGCCACCCAGCTCCCGGCCGCCTGGCTAGCTTATGCCCCAAAATAAAGACACACAAACTGTATTCATATAAACACTGCTTGGCCCATTTCTATTAATGTGAGTAGCACCACGAGGTGCGCTTACCAGGAAGATTCTAGCCTATGTCCATCCTGAGTCGGAGCTTCGTCACGTCTGCCCCAAAGAGCAGAGGCATGGCGTCTGAGCTCACTTCCCTTCTTCCCAGCATTCTGTTCTGTTTACTCCACCCACCTAAAGGCTGGCCTATCAAATGGGCCAAGGCAGTTTCTTTATTAGCCAATGACCTTCCTCCATCAGTCTTGTTTTGTTTTGATTTGCTCTTTTATTTTCTTTTGAGGGGGGACAGCGACAGTCAAGACAAGGTCTCTCTGTGTACCCCTGACTGCTGGCTGTCCTGGAGCTATCTCTATAGACTAGGCTGGCCTCGAACTCAGAGATCCACCTGCCTCTGCCTCATCTTCCTCTGACTCTTATCCCTCTGTCTCTGCCTCCTCTGCCTCTCCCTAACAAGTACTGGGATTGAAGAGCTGCGCCACCACCACTAGACTGCTATATGATCTCTTGAGACAAGACCTCACATTGACTGGGCAGGCCTAGAACTCATAGCCAAGGCTTGCTTGAAATTGTGATTCTCCTGGTACAGCTTCTCCAGCACTAGGATTACAGACACATGCCACACCTGGCTTCTGTTTCTGCCTTCAGGTCTTGTGAGGCCTGTGAACCTTCCCCTTTCTCCATGGGGGAGCACTGATGGCCGTCATCATACCCAGCCCAGAAGGAAAAACTGTACAGCACACCCTAAGGGGACAAGCTGCCCCAGGTATCCCTATGCCACTCAGCCATCACATACTTTATCCTTCCTAGGCTGTCCACTAAATGTCTATTTCCACACACTGCCTAACTTCTACAGACTCCTACAAGGATACAGGTAATCCCCATATAACAAAGTCACCCAAACACAGCAGTGTCTGCATTAGTACCCACCTCCCAGCCCCAGCCCCCAGAAAACATTCCTTTCCCCAGCCCCTGGGAGACTCCAGAACTGGGAACTGAAGAAGGCCGCCGTGCAGTCACCAACTGTGCCCCTAAGCCCCACCCCATCTTCTTGCCACTCTAACACAGGTCACTCATTAACAGAGAAATCACAAACCCAAGCTGTCAACTTTATCTTTCAAGCTGAGAAGCAGAACACCGCATCCAATCTATAGCTCTCTGACAGAAGAATCGATCAGGGCTGGAAATAAAGAAAAACCGTATTTATCCGTAGCGGCCAGCATGATAGATATTAAGAAAGAAAATAGGGATAAACTTTCTGCTAAGTACAGGGTATTCTGGAAACATAGAGACCCAAGGGCACGGAAATGCCTGTGGGTGTCATCAGTTCAGAGAGAAGCAGCTGTGCAAGTGTATACATCACAGTCTGTCCATAACGACGGGCAAAGTACACCCTTGTACCCAACTCCGATCAATTTATAGATTCATAGTTGCTCCTATTGTACAATTTAGAGCTAGAAAACATGTGTGCACATGTGTATGTGTGTGTACATGTGTGCATGTGTACTGTGGTGTATTTCATGGGTGTGGGCAGACATGTGGAAGTCAGAGGTGGGTATTGGGTCTTCCGTTGTTCTCTACCATATTTTCTGAAGCAAGCTCTCTCACAAAGCTGGAGGTCACCAGTTCAGCTAGACCAGCTGGTCAGTGAGGCTTCAGGATCCGCCTGTCTCCACCTCCTCAGGGCTGGGGTACAGATGTGATCTGCCACAGCCACCTTTTCCTCAGTGCTGGGCATCTGGACTCAGGTCTTCATACTTGTAAGATAAGCGTTTTACTCACTGAAGACTTCCCTGGCCCTGGACCAGCATTCTTTCTTTTCAGCTCCACGTCCTCTTCCCCGAGGGAGCTGCCTGTCTTGCTGACATCATCCCTGTTTCCCCTCTGCCTGCACTTAGTTGGCCTTTGCAAAGTCCACTCTCCCATCAAGGTCAAATCAAAGGGGCACCTTTCCATGAGACCTCCATCGAGTCTAGCTCTGTCCTGAACCATGAGACCAGTGTGTGCTCACTTATCTCAGTCCCTACAGCACCACTGGACCTCTGGAAATACCTGTCCATACCCTGTGTGTCCATTCTTCTCTCTACCTATTGCTGTCCTAAGGTAAGAGCCTTCAGTGTGGGGAACATTCCTAACACATCCTATCTACCCCTTGGTCATAGTCTGGAGCTTTTAGTGAAGGGCTTCAGATGTGAGAGGTAGCACAAGATGGCTATTGAAATCCAACTAAATAAAGTGTTAAGGACTGGAGGTGCAGCTCCGTGGCAGCTCCTAGCATCCATAAGGCCCTGGGCTTGAGTCCCAACACTAATAAAATTAAATTGTCAGGATAGGAGGTTTATTTGTGCCTATTGAATAAGTATGTACATTATTATACTCCTGAAAGTTTTGTCTTGATTTTAATTATATAATATGACATATATAACACCAAATTTTATGTATTAAATACAGAAGAGGTTTCTTTCCTCATGCAATTTGATCATAGTCTTCAAGTGCTTTCCACAAAGGAGAGTTGATGAGCGTCCTCCCTAGAATGAGGTTGACCACTGTCATAGTTACTTTTCTCACGGCTATGACAAACTACCTGACCAAAGCAACGTAAAGGAGGAAGGGCCAATCTGGGTTCACAGTTGGGGACTAAGTCCATCACAGTGGGAGAGGCTAAACATCAGCCCTAGCCATGAGAGCAGGGACGTGAGCAGCTAGTCACAGTGCAGCCATAATCAGGACGCAGAGAGAGGTGAATGCTTATAGTCATCTTGCTTCCTCTTTTTGTCCTTTATATCCAGCCTGGCCCCCAGCCTGTGGAATGGCGCCGCCAGCCGCCCACATGTAGGGCTGGTTTTTCTCAGTTAAACGTCTCTGGAAACACCTTCAGGTGTGACTCCTCTCCCATGTGAAATTCAGTCAGGTTGACAGTGAAGATGCCAACCATCATAACCACCATAATCAAAATAATAAGCTGTAATTAGGAATCAAGACACACACAACCCTTGTAGAATAACTGTGTGGATGCAGTATTATTGTTTATAATTTGACAAACCAAACTGACATATCTGAAGAAATCTGACCATCTATCTATCTCATGTAGGCCTGTCTCCTTGCTGCCAGTGGCCTATGTTGATCTCTGGCACCCTTTTTTTTGGTGCACATGTCATTCCACAATGTCTGCCTCCATCTCCACTTCATCTTCTCCCCTGTGTGTTACCTTCCATCTCTTGGAGGGACATGTCCTCAGAGTTAGGCCCCACTCTCAGAACAAGGTCGTTTAACAGATGGTTTCAGTTACATCTTCTAAGTATGATCCATTAAGAGGTACTAGAGTTTAGCCCTTAAAACATCTCTGTTTAACCCACCCCCCAGAGTGTCCTTGGACTTGAATTATTTCACTGGTGAAACATGTCTATGCTATCTGCTTTGCAGAATTTCCATAAATGCTAGCAAGGATGATGCACTCAAGAGCCTAGAGATCCAAAGTGCCTGAGGAAAGGGGACTGGAGAGGTGGCTCAGTGGTTAAGAGCACTTATGGCTCTTGTAGGCAAGTGCAGGTTTGGTTCCCAGCACCTACAGGGTGGTTAACAACAGTCTGTAACTCCAGTTCCAGGGGATCTGGCTCCCTCTTCTGGTTTTGTGGGCACTGCCTGCAGACATATGCACAGGCAGAATATCCATACACATAGAACAAAAATAAATAAATGTATTTTTAAATACCTGGCACCAGCAGTGTTTCTGATCTGCCCACATTTAGGATTTGGGCTTTCTGACTAAGGATACTCAGCCTGCAAATAACTATTTTTAGATGCTTTATAATAGTTTTATCTTCAGCATCTTTTGCCATGCACCTCACCCTGGTGGCACAGTACATTTGAAATAGGAGCTACAGGCTGGCGGTCTTTGTGCCTAACCTAGTACTTGGCACATGGTTGTGGCAGTCATGGCAATGAATGCTTGTTTTGCATGTGCATGAGATATGCACATAGGAGTTGGTTCTGAAAATAAGCCTATGCTAATATTGCTAATATTAGCTGATATTGCTGCCATCGCAGCTCATCAAACATACATGAGAGAGGATATTACTTTTACCCATGAGCTCTTCCAGAAAGGGGGATTGAAATGAAATTTCATGCCAGCTGCATTTCTGTCTCATGATTGACAGCATGATACGGAGACTAAAAGTTCTTCCTCAGGAAATGCTGTTAGCGGTATTGGCACTGAACATGCCGAGAAAATCCGTATTTCCTCATTGCTGTCTTATTGCAGGGAGTCAAGATCCATGTGCCACATTCCTGCTTGCCCGGGACTAACAAGCAACTGGTAAAAATAACAACATTAAGTTGCATTATTGCCCGGTGCACCCTTGCTTCAGGGGCTAAAATCTGAATTTTCAGCACAAAAGCTTTACCTTGAGGGAATATAGATCTGATGCGTTTCCCCAATGAAACCTAACAAAGCCAACTTGGCAGTTTGATAAATTCCTCTTCATGTCCATTCAAGAGGAAAATAACCTTACTTTAAATATTTCCATTGTTATGGGGATTTGTTTGTTTCATTCTGTGTTGTTTCTGACAGGGTCTCATGTAGCCAAATTCTGGCTTCAAATTGTCTATAGAGCTGAGGATCCCCTTAAGCCCAACTTCACCTTCCATCTCCCAAGTGCAAGGATTGTGCAAGCTGACATGATGCTAAGAAGGGAATGAGCCCAGGGTCTCTTGCAAGCTAGACCAACATGTCACCAGCTGCGTAACATCTCCAGCCCCAGACTTGGCATCTGAAGGGAAGGCCATTTTCACTGCAGCCACTCATCTCTCTGGTCTGTCTTTTTCTCCTTCTGCTTCCCTCTCGGGACCCTGTTCTGAGAGTCTCATTCCTCTCTATGCTGTGCTGATAGCGATGGGTGGGGGTGCACCAAGAAACACAAGCCTCAGATGCACGGGTCAGGAGTGGAGCCCCAGATCTTCCTTGAGCTGCCTGGGACCTTAGATGCTGGGAATGATGACTGGAATTTCAGCTGCAGGAAGGCCACCACAGTGATAGGTACACTGAGACTGAACCCACAGTCTCTATCTTTCCCAAGCACTCACACATGGTCTTGACTTGGGCCTTTCCTCCTTGCATACTGGAGAGGGTAGAACCCTACTTTCAAAATCTGCTAGAATCAAATTCTCTACTCTGAGATTCTTCCAACTTGAAGTTTATAATCAA
Organism: Microtus ochrogaster; assembly: GCF_000317375.1. Classification (NCBI taxonomy): domain Eukaryota; kingdom Metazoa; phylum Chordata; class Mammalia; order Rodentia; family Cricetidae; genus Microtus; species Microtus ochrogaster. Next base: position 26,795,656 of record NC_022015.1, on the reverse strand, counting down.
ACATTTATGACATCTACCCTAAAACAAATTCCCTCCCTTATCTAACTTGGGGCCAGGGAGGGCTGTGAGAACATCGCATTTTTGCATCTCAGAAACCTTGAGAGTGCTTGAATCTTGGACTGCTCCTTGCAGAGATCTTTACAGCTAAATGATTAATTATACCCAAGATAGTCCAAAGCAATTATTTAATTACGCTGTATTGTGGGCTGCCAACTGTGTGGAGCAAAGGGGCTGCCTTCACCCCTGTTTCTCAACATCTGGCCTTTGGATGACTTAAAAGATAAAAGGAGATATGAGAACATTTTTATGACCAAGTAACAATTTCTAGAACTTTCCAGTAAGTAGAAAAAAACACCTTTCAGCGACTGGCTTCTCTCATGATGAGAGCATGATGCCATGTTTCACTCTGTGTCCCCAGCTGACTGGGTGGGTAAGAATTGCAGAAAACAGCTGATAACATATGGTATAGTGCAAAGGAGCTGTATTTGCCTTTCAATCATCTTTCTTTCTACTTTGTCTTTCTTGTTTGCTTTGTTTTTTAAGGTTTTTTTTCCCATTAATTTGGGCTTCCTAAAATCAAGAGTAATGAGCAAAAATTCCAGTCACCCATTACAAACTTAGAAATGTTAGCTTTATTTCAAGAAGCAGTTCAGTGTAAGAGATGCAGGCTGCCCCTCATAGTTGTAGCCCAGAGGTGTGCCCGGGTCATAGATCTAGACATGCTCATGGATACTGTCTTGCGGGGAGGTGGGGGGGGGCAGCTATCTGGAGCTATCTTTTTATCTGCCATGGCATACTGATTCTTCCTAAATCCTCCACAGCTCTCTCTGGTTTCTAACAGCTCCATGCCTGGGTGCTGTCCTCTCTCTTAGAGGATGAACATCCTAGCAGTGATCTGTGCCTCCCACTGCCTGTGACACCTCAACAAAGTTGGTAAAAAGAAGTGCCCATCCGTCTTGAGTTAGTCACTGTATTTAAGGTTCAACCCAAAGAGATAACCTAATCCCTCAGCCCTCTTCCCTCCGTAGCATTTGAGTGTGGAAGGTGTCCAGCAAGAATAGCTATGATCTGGAGAGAGCTCTCAGTTCCTAAAGGGCTAGCTTTGCAGGTGTGAGGACCTGAGCTCAGTCTCCAAACCCATGTAAAAGACACCTGTAGCTGTGTGAGCCCATGGTCCCAGTGCTGGGGAGGAGGGGACAGAAGGATCCCTGGGGCTTTCTGGACAGCCAGTCCAACCAAACCAGCAAACTCTGGGGCCATTGAGAGGCCTTGTCCAAAAACGTTAGGTAGACTCGAAGAAAACAGTTGATGTCATTTAATCCCAGCCCTTCGTCATTAATATTTGCCTGGCTGGTGTGTCTAACGGTGACAGTGACACAGTGAAGTCACCCACGACCGAGTTAGAGTTACTCTGTGACTTTAGATCCAGAAGGACTTGTTTTATGAAATGGCCTGAGCCTGCCTTTGGAACACACATATTTAGAGTTATGTTTTCTTTTGATGAACGGTTCTCTTGGTCAGTGTGAAGTGACATTATCTCCTCTGACGAGAACTGGCCTCAGTCTGTCTTGTCAGATATTACGATAACAACGCCGGCTTCTCCTTGCTCCATTTGCTTGGAATACTTATTTTTTTTTTTTTACTCTTTCTCTCTGAGGTGATGTTTATTTTGGGGCAGAAGGCACATTTTGGAGGCAGCAAAATAAGCATTCTGCTCCCTAATCTGGTCCTCGAGTCTGGCACTCTTTTTTTTTTTCTTTTATTTTTTTTTTTATTGAGAAAAGGAAAAAAAACAAGTTTCTACCTCCTCCCAGCCTCCCATTTCCCTCCCCCT
>NC_022015.1:26790507-26791797 GCF_000317375.1 Microtus ochrogaster | reverse complement strand
AGGTCATGCTCAACCTCCTTAGCGATCAGGGAAATGCAAATCAAAACAACTTTGAGATATCATCTTACACCTGTCAGAATGAGTCTGGCACTCTTGATGGGATAACGGAGATCATCCACAGACAGAGTTATCAATGACAGGTGTGTGTGTGCCCCCGTCATTCTTGTTGATTGTATGGCGTCTGAGGATGTCTTAATACTCTTTGGTTTAATTTCTTTTTAGTATCATTTATATTTTGCTCCTCCAGCCTCTTGAATGTGTTTACTTTCTCTTCAGTCCCAAGGGTTCCCGGCGGCGTTCTCTGTAGGGGTGGTTTGAAGGCCATGGGTTCCTTTAGCCTGCCTTTATCACCTTCAGTTACAGAGATAGTTCTGCAGGTTACAGTCAGCCGGGTTGGCAGTTGTGATCGCTAGGGTTTGAAATACCTCACACTGAGCCTTTTGTGCATTTAAGGTTTTAATTGAAAAGCCAGCAATTGTTCTGACGGTCTTGTCTTTCCTGCTGGCCGGGTTCTTCTCCTTGGAAGCTTTCCGTGTACTTCCCTTGTTCTGTACATTCTTAAAGTGTGATTTGACACAGGAAGCCCCTTCTCCAGTCTTGTCTGTTTGGTGTTCCGTGTCCCTCTTGAATCTGGGTCGGCTTCTCTCTCCCTAGATTTGAAGATATTTTGTTTCTCCCATGGTTATTTTCTTCTGAGAAATAGCTTCATCTTTGGCTTGAAAGTCTTCTCCTCCTTCCGTGTCCATGATTTGCGATATTTATCACTTTGTAGTGTGTCCCCAAGTTCTTGCATGTTCCATTCATATATTTTTTTTTAAAAGTCTGTCCCTGGCCCTGATGGACTGACCCGCTTGCTCTGTTTTGTCTTCCCGCCCCTTGCATCCCATCATGGGCTATTCTGGTGATGAAGCTTTACACTGAACTTTCATTGGCTCCATTGTGTTTTTCATTTCAGTTGAGTTCCCCTCAGTGTCTCTTTCCTTTCTGTTTCCACATCGTGAATTGTCTTCCGTATCTAGTCAGCTGTTTGTTTGTGTTCTCTTGGAAAATATTTGTGCCTTTCCCAAATTGTTTGAACATCTTTATACTCATTCCTTTGAATTCTGTGACTACCATTTTGTCTGAGTCCCTTTCATGAGGAGCCACGACTTTAGGTTTGCTGATTTGGGAGAAGACACACAGTCCTGATATTTCTTTTTTTTTAATTTATTTATTTATTAAAGATCTCCGTCTCTTTCCCGCCCTGCCTCCCATTTCCCTCCCCCTCCCCCAATCAAGTCCCCCTCCCTC
>NC_022015.1:26758279-26790326 GCF_000317375.1 Microtus ochrogaster | reverse complement strand
TTTAGCGAGTCCGGCCTCATCCCAGGCCTTTTCAGACCCAAGAGAGGCCCTATCATACAACAAAAGTCCTGATATTTCATGTTCCTTCTGTCTTTGCACTTGGATCTGCCCATGTGAGGTTAGATGGTTAGTTATGGTTTTTGATTCTTTTCAGGTCACCTCTCTTCTTTCAGTGGAAGGGCTTTATAGTATATAACATAGTATATAGTATAGTATATAGCATGGTATAGTTCAGAAGCGTCAGGTTGTAGTAGAGTCATGATGGGCGAGCTTCCCCTCCTTCGGACTGATGTTACAGACACCAGGATCTATCTCCAGCCCATTGCTGTGGCCTGATGCTGACCGCAGGAATCATCATTGTTGGGCGGGGCGGGGGGTACTGAAGCTGTGGGGAGAGGGCTGAGAGCTCAATCGAGATAGAAGAGAACGCAGCCAATGGCCTGGATGTTGGGGGTTTGCCTTGCACAGCAGGCCCCCTGCATTGCCTGCCTTGTTCTGCTCTGAGCTATCTATCCTCCGTTCTTCTCCTGTGAGTTCCTAGCTCCACCTCTGTGTGGAGTTTTCTTAATGAGCTGCTTGGCTCTGTTCTTTGAACTGGGGCTAGCTGAGGTGACTTCCATCTAGTTGCCTTCTTGCTGGATTCGCAGGGCCTCAGCAGGGGTGGCTCTGCAAGACTCAGAGCAGTGGTTAGAGCTTACACTTGGCTCCCACTGCCTCACTGTTCCCACTGGGACATTAATAGGGTTCCGGTGGCAATCTCTGGGGACCCAGTCAATAAAATCTCTATTAACACAGCTTTTATGGGTTTTCTGGAGAAGGCCCTTTTGCCTGGTTTGCAGTCAACTGCTGGAGTTTGCTGGAATCTGCATCTGTGGCCGCAGCGAGTCCGGGTTCAATAGCATAGGAAGTTTGTTAGAGCTTTGACCAAATGGATCCTGGGGGCTGATAGGGGAGTGATGAGATACCCCGTTCTCTTTGCTTCCCTGACTATAATCAATTGTCCACTCTGGCTTCTAAACTACACTGTCTTACCCACGGTTGCTCTGTCCATGTATTTTAAAACTCTGTGCCTAACTATTGGCTCACAGGGTTCCGTTTGGTCATTGTCATTCCCAGAAGGGTGTGAATCTTACAGATGCTGCATTGACTACCAGGGAGCCCCCGAGGGCCAGCATTCCTGTGAGCAGAATCCATTTACAGAGTATAAGATTCACCTCAAACTGTCAGTCTTTGAAATGACCCACAAACAGCAGCCTGATGTGTGGATCTGTCCTCATCCGAGGAAGAGAGATGCCATCATGTAAACAGTAATTTGGCTGTCAGTGAAGCAATCATGACAGGAAGTTATTGTTACCCACATGGTGCTGGTAACGAATCCAAGCTCCCAACACTCAGGAGCCTAAACAAGCTTGCATACCTAGGATGTGGTAGAGCTGCGGCTCGAACCCGGAGCTGCTGGGCCCAGATAGCCCTGGCCCAGCCACAGGACAGGGCAGCTCTCACAGGCTTCCTTGAGTCTGTAATGGGCTCTTCATTTGATGTGCAAGCAAGAAGATTGGAGTTCAGATCCCAAAACCCCAAGTAAATGCACAATGGACATAACAGCTGTAATTCTAGCCTTGCAAAGTGTACAGATGTGATGGCTGGAGCAAGCTGCCTAGTCTGACTGGTCATTAGTGACCTCTGAGATTGATTGAGAGACCCTGCCTCAAAGAATACAGTGCAAAGTGACCCAAGAGTTCTAAAATACACCTTTGGTCTCCATGTGAGTGCGCATGCACGCGCGAACACACACACACACACCAAATACAGACATAAGTAAAAGTGAAAATAAATCATTTTTAAATATCTATCCTCATCATAAATAAGGAACTATCCTTAAAATGAATATTTGTATTCCCTTTTCAACAGGGGGCTTATCGTGTTTGAAAATAAGACCTACATCTTAGAGCCGATGAAGAACACCACCGACAGATACAAACTCGTCCCAGCTGAGAACATGAAGAGCATCCAGGGCTTGTGTGGGTCACATCATAACCACTCCAGCCTCACCATGGAAGCTGTCTCCACTGACCCCTCTCAAATGTGGTCAAGAAGGGTAAGAGGGAATCTCAAGTTCATGCTTCTTGAGCGGAGGGCTGAAGGAAAGGGACATGCAGGCCTAGAAGGTCTGGAGCAGCCTTGCTGCTGGATGCAGTGTGGATGGAAAGACCTGCATCCTTCAGGAGGCAGGGGATGTCCTGAGAAGAGTATGGTCACAAACTCAAACCCCTGCCTCTTCCCTGCAGGTCTGAGCATCAGATTCGTTAGCATGTGATGAGTGAAATCTCATCACCAGGGTCAGGAGGTTGCCAAGGTCACTACAAGCATAGACAGCAGGGTGACCAGCAAAACAAGCATGGCTCCCCGCCCCTTCTCGTTCTCCATGTTGAGGTTTCCTCGCCCATGGTCTATTCCACAGTTTGAAATCTCAGGACTGGTTATAGAAAATGAACCACCTTTACCCACCTGCTTATGCAGACAGCCTCTGAGCCTTATCCAGCGGTTTTCCTGAAGTCTTGTTTATCCTTGGGCCATGCTGCCAGTGTTTGTCCTTGCCCTCCAGGGCTGTGCAGCAGCCTGCCTTTTCCAGCCTCGTGCCATGACTCTTTTTGCTGCAGCTCCAGAGTTGTCTACAGAGTCTAACTATAAGCTGACTCCCCTCACCAACATTTCCCATCATACCCTCGAATGACTCTACCCTATGGTACCTGCTCATGGTCATTCACATGGGCCATACAGACCACAGTGGGGCTTTGTTGGCCCGAAGCAAAGGGTCTTTTCCACTGCTAGTTTATAACCAGAGATGAAAGTATTAACCTTTTCCAGGTTCTTTTGTTTTATTTTGTTTTGTTTGGGGGTGGGGGCGTGTATGTGTGTGTTTTCTCTTCTTCACTTGAGAATAAATGTTTAAAAATCAAACATATGGTGCCCCCTTTGCTAACATTTTATTGGCAAGGACAGCAAGAGTGACATGTTCTTCATATCCCTCAACACATTTTATCTTTCCAAGCTTTAGCTAACAGTCACCTAACTTTGAGCTAACAATATACCTGTCAACATTCCATGAAGATGATTCTTGGTGTATTCTAACCCATCCATCTATCTTTCCTTCCTTCCTTCCTTCCTCCCTCCCTCCTCCCTCCCTCCCTCCTTTTTGCTTTCCAGCACTACTCGGGCCTCATGCACACTAGGCCAATTGTTCTACCACTGACCTACCCCCTACCCCTCTGAATCCTCCAAGTTTAAACAACAAGAGTTCTGTTCCATTCATTTGCCCCTTCCTATCATTCTCTTTATACCTGGCCAGACTGTCTGTTTAAACCATTCTCAGCCCCCCAGTTCTGGACTTTGCCCTGACAATCCAGATTCTTTGTCATGAGATCCAGCCCCCTTTCCCCTTTAATGATTACCAAAATGGTCCATGTAAAATGCCTGAAACATTAGTTTTTCTGCCTCCTCACAGAAAGAACTCTCCCTTTACTTGCTGTTGTTCACCTTGGCATTGATGCTTAAGGAATGAGGATGGAAGTCTATCTGGATTCCAGGATCTTAAAACTACCCAGAAATTCCAGGGGTGGTGGTGCACTCCTGAAATCCTAGCACTGGAGGGTGGAGGTAGGGATGAAGAGTTCAAGGGCATTCTCACTACATAGCCAATTCAGGGAAATCCTATTTCAAAATAACAAAATGAGGCCAGGAAAATAGCTCAGTCAGCAAAGTGTATGCACGTATACCTGAGTGTGAGCCCCAGAACTTATACTAATACGTGTTTTAAAAGCCAGACATGCTGATGCTATTTTGTAATCCCAGCTCTGGGAAGGTGGAGACAGAAGGATCTCTGGGGCTCCCTGGCCAGCCAGTCTAGACTTCTTGGCAAGTTCAGTGAACATTTCTGTCTTAATCAAAGCAAAACAAACAAAAACAAAACTAACCAACCAATAGCAACAAACCTATGAATGATGTCCTGAGGAAGAATACTTGAAGCTTTCTTCTGTCCTCCACGTACCTGCACATATGAGCACATGTACCTACACACACACTCACATGCGCATGAGAGGGGCTATTGGGGGTAGACAGACAGACAGACAGAGAAGAGACAGGGGGAAGGGAGAAGAGAGAGGGGGAGGAAGAGAGAGGGAGGGAGGGAGGAAGAGAGAGAGAGAGAGAGAGAGAGAGAGAGAGAGAGAGAGAGAGAGAGAGAGAGAGATCCCTAGCAGCAGCAATAGCATCTCAGCTCTGGAAGGGTCCCTCTTGCATTCCTCCTGCCCCACCTCTCTTGAGTGACAGACTCAAGAGCTGGCATCAGAGACAGCCTCTCTAGTCCCTCTCGTGTTTATTTCACTCTTCAAACATGCCTGCTTTTGAGTCCAGACCCCAGCTAGGATGTGACAGAGCCAAGCCTCACCCATCATAAACAAGTAGAACATTTGCATTTTGTTTTCCAGGCTCTTGGCTTTGAGTACCTGGTTGAATGCCTGTTAGCCACATTGCATGATTTATAACTTGACAGTTTAAATGATGCTCACATGTGCTCCCCTTCCATTTAGAAGTACAAACTCACTCTGTGCTTGCTGACTGTATTTTAATTCTCTGAGCATACACAGCTCCCTAGAACCATGATTGGCACCATCATCTCCAGTCCCATTGACATGGAGAGAAATGAGAAAGCCTGCTAATTTGGGAACGTAAGTGAACCTTTAAATGGAAGGGGAAGTCATGGATGCCAGCGTTGTTCACTCCGGCTCCCACTCTTGCTTGGACATTTCCTATGATGGTCTCCCACAAGAACTTACCCTAAACTGTGAGCAGATGATAAAGATAGTACAAAAAATAATTTTCCAATAGGAAGAATACTTGTGAGTTGTAGGCACCTAGAAAATCATTTTGGAGAGCGCTGTGGTGAACGGGCAGAGCAGAGATTCAAATTGCATGCCCATCCCTTGCCTCACTATGCTGCCTTTTATTCTATACTTTAAAAAAAATCAATATAACTGCAGCTAATTAATCTTGTTTATGCAGTGCGTCAAGCACCATTGCTCTTCTCCAGCATCTTCCCAACCTGCCCCCCCCAATGTTAACTATCTCAATTTCTCTGCATCTTCCCAACCTGCCCCCCCCCCAATGTTAACCATCTCGGTTTCTCTGCAGATGTTTGCATTTTTCTGCAGGGAGCACCAGGAATCCGTCTGATCTAGGCAGTCACGCTAGCTATCATATAAAGCTGAGCTGTTTGTCACTTTTACAAGGCTCTATTTTAGATTATAGTGAGAGCCCCATTTGCTTCTGGAAGGCGGAGGTGTCGTGGGTGTCTCTCTGGGAATTTTTAAGTCCAGCCTAACGTATCTTGGTACTGGGCTCACCTGCCTGGACTCCTTCCCTCCCCGTTGCTATGCTTGCACAAATGGAAACAGAAAGCTTGAGAGGTAGCTCCATTTGCAAGGTGCCTGCTGCCCACACATGTGGCTTTAAGGGCTAACCCTGGCATCAGATGAGCTGGATATGGTGGTGCGTGCTTGTGATCCCAGCACTCTAGAGATGGAGGCAGGGAGATCAGGAGTACAAGGTCAGCCTCAGGTCCATAGTAAGTTAGAGGCCAGCCTAGGCTCCATGAGACCACATCTCAAAGCAAGCAAACAAAAAGAATAGCAAAGGATTTTAGTAGCCACCTTAGTAAGCTTTGTGAGAGAGACAAAGGCTAAATCTGCTAAGAAGAAAATCAAACCATGCATCCCAATAGCAGAGAAACAAATTGTTTCAGGAAGGCAGTGAGTGGCCTTGGTCTTCTCCATCCCTATATCTCCAGTACCTAACCCACCATGTAACACACAGCAAGCTCCCAGAAGACACTGGGAGATAAGCAAGTGTCTGCCGATGGTCTGGCCATCAGAAGACAGGATTGCTGTGGAAACACATGGGTACCCTGGTCTTCCCTTGCTCTCTTTGACTGAGTTAAGCTCTCCGTGCCAGGCATCACAGCAGACTCCTCAGAGGATACTTTCAGAGGTCTCGGAACTAGCTCCTCTGGGGTACCGTGTCTCTAACTCAGTCCCCAGGTTGGAGCTGAAACTCAGAGACTCGGGTTCCTGCCTGGGAACAAGCTTTTGCTCACAATCCTGCAGAATGAAAATCCAGTCAAACAAGCACTTTCCAATGCTGCTGCCCATATCACAAATTTAAAATATATATTTTTAAAACTGGACAGCCTAGATAGGTAGAGATCACATGGAGGTAATTTAAGCCTCTCCTTCAGGGAGTCGGCCCCTCCCCTGTGGCTTTTCATTACGATGTGGTTAAACTTCTCTCTGAGCATGCAATTCTCTGAATTCATGAGAAAATGTGGATTCCTCTGAAAACTGCAGAGACAGGAAAATTGTGTTCGTGTGTTTGTTTTCATTATCTGGGATTGTGTGTTTTCTAAATGATGGTCCAAGGCCAGTTGGAAATGTCCTCTGGTCATAGATTTCACCCTCTGCAGTCTGAAAAGTACAAAAGCCCAAGCAACCAGCCCTTTTCCGATGGGTTTTTCATGAGAGATTAATTTATTTCTCTATTTCCACAACCTTGTTTTTGTCTGCATAATTAGCTGAATTTGTTCATGGCTGAACTGGGTATTGTAGGGGGGAGAGGAGAGGAGAGGAGAGGAGAGGAGAGGAGAGAGAAATTGATTCCCGGGAGCTGAAGAGATGGCTCGATCAGCGAAGTGCATTCTGTTCTGTTCAGCTCCCCCAGCACCCATGTTACAGAGCCAGATGCAACAAGCAAGCACCTGCCACCCCAGCACTGGCAGAGGAGTGGGGACTGCTGGGTCCCAGGGACTCCCTGGCAGACCGACCTAACTGAAACTCCCAGTTCACTGGGAGATCACGTCCCAGAAAATCAAGGTAGAGAGAGTTAGAGGAAGACACTTGTCGGCAACCTCCGACCTCCACCTGCATGCGTATGCATGGATGTGCATGCACACACGTACCCCTTCAAGAGCACACATGCATATACATGCATACATCACGGGGAGGGGGGAAGAGAAAGGATGAGGAGATTTCGATTTCTTTGGCCCCTCGGTACGGAAAAAGCTTAAGGCGCTCTCGTTTCCAGAAGTGTCTCATTTTGAGCCCACGGTGGGGGGCGGGGGGGGGGCTGGCCTGAGCTCCCAGCTCAGGACCGTGAAACCTGCCTGTACATACGGTTACCAAGCCTGACAGTTTCTCCTTGCAGCGCTGTAAAAGCGTGAGAAATCATACCTTCCATGGTACTTTATTTCCCTTCGTCCATGAGGTTTCCAGATTTCTTCAGGGACACCTAAATCCATGAATCAGCACAGCTGGGCAGCAAGCGGGAACACCACGATAATACAAACATTTTTCTTGTAAAAATCTGTTAGGAAGATTCCGGCCTGGTAGAGATTTGTTTTATGAAAGATGTTTCCCTCCGGATTATGTGACTGGAAACCTGATTCAAAGCATGCCTGCATCCCTTTTGCTTTTGTCTGGACAAGTGGTTGTAACATTGAGTGTTCAGCTCAAGCCCTGTATGAGACTTAAGTCATAAACCAGCAATTTCGGTTGGGAGGACCAGACACGAAATCAACGCTCCTCTTCCCCCAACCGTGTGTTACTGCAGAAGCAGAAGGCTTTGTTTTTTGTTTTCAATGTTTGATTTTGGAGACCACCCTCCACGAACTGGTTTATTTCCCCTAAAAAAATGCCTTTGGGATCCTCCCAGTAATTTACAGAAGAGTGAAAATGTTTTCGGAGGAAGCTCGATTAAAATGTAACCTGCCTCTGAGGCCATCTTGTTTGGATGTGTGTATCTCTACCACCTCTCCTGCACCCTGACAGCTTCCATATTCTTCTCAGCCATTCCACGCTTGCCAGTCCTGACCCTCACATGTCACAGTCTTAAAAATACTGCTTCTTCTTTCTCTCTCTGCTGCAAAAACCTTTGAGTTTTGTCTCGATTCACCTCCCCTTTGCCTCTCAGGCTTCCCCTGCTTCAGACTAGATCTTTAAATGATTGGCCACAAGCATCCACCCCCCAGAAAGAACTAGGCATTTTCCCAGGGAGATCGCAGATTTCTCTACAAAGTGTGTTCTCCACTGCTCTCCCAAGATTGTGGCGCAGATGTACCTGGGCCATAAAAGTACAAGAAACAGTGACAAGCTGGACTACTCCGGTGTGTCTTCAGCAAACTTCCATATCCTTGTGGAGTCTGCAACAACATGCCTTTGGCTGGCTCTGGTTCTAGAATGTTCTTTGGAGTTAGTTAGGTGTTCGTTTTGCTTAAAAATGACCTTGACTTCTTTTGAACCCACAATCAATGATTCAGCGAAAATGTTAAACTCCTTTTTAGGATTTCCCACATGAAAGAGGAAACCAGATCACCCCAGTTGTGGCTTCACAAAGAGATCACTGGGGCTGGGAGTCAGTTTCTGGATGATGGTACACAGCCACAAAGCCCACGGGAGGAAGACTCTGTCCTCCAGATATCGTTGTTGTCTTGTCTATTTTTATTTTTATTGTCTGAGAGACATGAGCGATGTGCTGGAAGCCCCGGGGAAGTATGAAGGCAAACTAAACTCTCGCTTTCTTTCGGCAGCATAAAAGAGAGACCCTTAAAATGACCAAGTACGTGGAGCTGGTGATTGTGGCAGACAATCGAGAGGTAAGGGCCTGTGAAACTTCTCAGCACAATTGATTTCAGAAAGAAGCATGAGGAGGCGCTTAGCCAGTTAGGACTCACTTTCCCTCCATGGTCAGTGTGTTCTTAAAAACCATGGGAATGAGCATCAAAATTGCACTTTTCCAATCTGGGGAAGCGCAAACTATTTAACATGTATCTAGTATAATAAAATAATTGCAAAGTATACCCCCCCCCCCAAATGCAGTGTTTCTCTGTGACTAAGCTCGCTAAGAAAGGGGAAATATCTACGGGGAGTAATAGGTGGCTTTCAATTACACTCTGACATTTTAGGGAAAGTTAGATGTATCTTAACATGAATGAATGAATGAATGAATGAATGAATGAATGCTGTACAGACGTGGTAGAGAAATCCTTCCTTCTTGTGATATGCTTTGTACCGTTGATTTTTTTCTTCCATTTCATTTTGAATCAATTTTCCTCAGATTATCTTCCCTATGGTTTCTTACCATCCCATTAACGTAGTATAAATTGGTAGCATTTTTCTCCTAAACTCATTCACCATACATCAATGAGACCAGCTTGACAATTTCTCAGAAATCTCATCCCATTCTGGAAGGTCAGCTTAGAGGAGAGAATGGGGAATTTGTTAACTTTTTTTCCATTCTCCGTCTTGGACATGTTGTTATGAGCTTTTCTTGCTTCTCATATTTAATGTTTAAAAACAAATCTAAAGGAAATTTCTCAGGAAGTTAAAATCCAGCTGATGATGTGAAAAGTGGCCTTGGACAGCCTTCCCGTTGTCCATTTTCTCCTTGCCAAAACATGCCCCCGCCTCCATCATTTATGAGGCTGGAGGAGCTGCAGAAGTTAGCACATGAGTCTTTGGCTTGAGCACATGCACACGCATTGTAGGAATTACAGGGACTCCCCAGCTGGGAAACTGTCTGTCGTGATGTGAGCTCCTACACTGTAAATGTGGAGACCCCCATCCCCGCCAGAGTACGGGGTGTCACCAAATCCCAGGACTTTACACCTCAGGATCTGGGAAGAGGAATCCTGATTGGTGTGTGTGTATACATATATGTATATGTATGTATGTATGTATGTATGTATGTATACTCTTTTTATGATTTATTTTTATTTTATGTGCATTGGTGTTTTGCCTGCATGTCTGTGTGAGGGTGCCAGATCCCCTGGAACTGGAGCTACAGACAATTGTGAGCTCCCATATGGGTGCTGGGAATTGAACCCTGGTCCTCTGAAGAGCAGCCAGTGCTCTTTATTGCTGAGCCAACTCTCCGACCCCCTGACTGATATTCTTATCATTATTAATGCTGGCATTTCAATTTGTTAAGTTTCAGAGGCAAGGAAAAGATCTGGAGAAAGTCAAGCAGCGGTTAATAGAAATCGCTAATCACGTTGACAAGGTAAGTCCCTTAACAAGTAATTAAAGTCCTCAAATTGTGTCAATGTTTGGAAATGAGGTTGGGAGAATTAAGTGATCTTCCTCTAATTGAGCAGAGACCAGAATCTATCTCTGCATCCTGTGCTGATGTCTGAGTGTCCGGTCCTCCATGCAGGTGCTTTCCAGGACCTGGGCAACTTTTAGGAGACTCCAGCCCTAGCTGGTCTGGGACTATGGATGCCTTGGGGAGTCAATTTCCTCTAGGAGCTAGTCTTGTCAGGAAAGGTTCTAGCCTACTAGAATTCTGAAAAATACATCAGATAGAATCCCACAAGAGTGGGTGCACTGATCCCCTGAGGATTTGGTAGCTGGGCCTCTTCTGGGTTCTTCAGTGTGAAGGTCACGATGCACCAATGTAGACAAGAGGGTAGACCCCGCAGGCTTCACCATCAGAACCCAGAAGCCAATGTCCAGCTCAGTCACCATTTTATTCTTCATCGGTGTGACAGATAGCTGCAAGAAAAACAGTGGAGGAGGGAACGCTTATTTTGCCCTGTGGCTTTGGGGGTTTCAGGCTGAGGTCTGCTGACTCCAAGGCTGTGGGCCATCATGGCAGAGAGGGCATGGTGGAACAGGGTTGCTCAGCTCATGGTGGTCAGGGAGCAGAGAGAGAGGCAAGGGATGGTCCCCAAGTGTATCTTTTAGGACGCACCCTTGTAATCCTTCACCTAGGTCCCACCTCCCAGTGACAGCGCCCTAGTGTCACTCCCACCAGGCAGATTAGGTCAGAGTCTTCAGGATCCAATCCCATCTCAGTGACCAATGGGAATCATTTTAGAGACCGCTTCCTCTTGGAACAACTGCTGTCGGAAATCCCTCATTGAGAACAAGGGGGACTCCTCCACTACTTTCACAAGAGGATTTCTGAGGACAGAGTCCCTGGGAATCTGGTTTCTTCTACCACCTGCTGGCCAGGAAACGGGGGTTCTGCCTGACTACCGCACCTTTCTTCCGGTGGCACTCCTGCAGGACAGAATCTGGACTGTTAGGGGTTGATGGCTCTCATTCAGAACAGGGCTTCTCTCAGTGGGTTACACATCAGTACTGGGGGTGGGAGCTCCCAAAGATTCTTCTGACTTCTTGTTTGCTGGTAGAGATGAGTGTTTTCCAGTGTCCTCTAGAGAGTTTCACATTCTGTGTGGCTGGCAGCTCCAGGGTCCCCCAATCCAGGGATTTACCTAGTACAGGGCTGCATTGTAGATGCCTCCAGTGGGGAGAAGGCTGAAGTGGAGACCCAGCTGAGCATCTCAGTAGTCACACATCTCCTGCCTATGACAGCCTAGTGGAGAGGCGGGCCTGGATGAAGCCGAGCCTCTCACAGCCAGGCTTCTCTGATATAGCCACCTTCTGCACATAGCTGTTTGGAAGGGTTCCACACTGCCTCTTTCATTTCCAGCAGTCCTGTTCTGTTCAGTTTGAATTTTCAAGCTTTCCAGAAAGAGGAAGGCAAAAGTCTTCGCATAAATTCTTCTTCCTCCTCCAACTTCCTGCAGTCCACAGGGTCCTGAGTTCTGTGCATCTGTCAGATGTAATCCCTCTGTTTGCCGTCACAGCCAACCCATAGCAGGTAGACATATAAAATCCCTTCATCTTGCACCCAAGTGACAGCCCTGCCATGATGCTGTGTGCAGAGGTCTCTGGAGTTACAGATGAGAGCTACTCACTTCCACAGGGGATAGGGACAAGGGTCGTTGCAGTCAGGACAGTGATCTTGCGAGGTAGAAAGTGGGTGAGGGGGTACACTCAGTAGGGAAAGGCTTGGTCTGTTCCTGACCCTTATAAGACAGTGAGTAGCTCCTTGTGGTTACAGAGCTTGTGGAACATGCAGATGTATGCATGTGTTTGTGCATGCACACATGCATGGTCATGCATGGTCATGCTGTGTGTACATGCATGATTGTGTTTGTGAGTGAACACGGCACACACAGCTAGGGTGGGAGCTGATGAATTGGGATTTAGATGGCTCAAGGTCCAGGTTCTTTCTCCAGACCTCTCTTTATCAGACCCTTGAGGCTGGCTGACCTCTGGAGCAACACGTGGCTTTAAAATGTGTCAGCAGTAACTCCTCACACGTCACTGTGTATCTGAAAGTCAAGAGATGAAAGAGAATCCCTGTTAGGGGGCCAGTCCTTTGGGAAAGGAGGGCGAAGTGTGGATCCTGGGGAATATGTCAAGCAGAACACAGGAATTAAAGCTGAGTTCTCACCGTTCATGTGTGAAGCAAAGTCCCATCCCTGGCACTGCATAAACTGGGGGTGGCGGAGCTGGCCTGTGATTCTAGTCCTTTGGAGGAGAAGCAGGAGATCAGGAGTCCAAGGTCACCCTCATCTACACAGCAAGTTGGAGCCTAGCACCAGCTACCTGAGATCTGTCCAAAAAAGAAATGCAGGATCACAGTCGGGCTTGGGCATTAGAATTTGGTTTGTTCATGGGACTACTCTTTCAAATACTGCTTCCTAAACCTCAGCCTTCCTAATCTGGTCTGAGATGGAGCTTGGCACAGATCTGTGCAGAGTTCTTTTTAAACCAGGAGACAGAAAGTGAAAGGTTTGGATAGTTCAGAGGCCAAGCCATCACTCTAACCCTCTGTCCTCTGAAAGTCCTCCTGCTCCCCTAAGGAGTGAGAGAGTTCATCCGGGGCCTCAGAAGTAAAAGGAAATGATGGCTTACATTAACATCTGACTAGAAATGGCTGAAACCCCATTTTAACTACATCTGGTCCTCTGCCTTTATCTCTCTTTACATATTAGTCTAGATTCTATCTTGCTTCGGTTCACAAAACTGAAAATGAGCAATTGGGGGTTTGTTAATGGCCTGTGCTGGTCATTAACAGTATGCATCTAGAAGCCCTGGTGGGCTCAGTCAAGCGTGCCAGGCTGGACAGAGGAATGGCAGAGCCAATTCACTGAGAACACAGATAATGTTTAGCCCTGGTATTCCTGCCCACCTCTCAACAGCTCCCGGAGATCCTGGAGAGAACACTCAAGCTCCTTGGGCAACTCTGTAGCCGCCACAGCAGTTGGCCTATGGCTCCAGGCAACATCAGACTTCCCAGTTTCAGTTTTGTAACTATGCTCGTGGGAGAGTCTCAGCCCAAAACTCATTGACTGTCCCATAGCTACTTCCTCATCTGCTGACATCTTGGCTCGGTTGGGCATTCTAAGTTAATAACTATTTAGCTGTGCTGGCTTGGAGAAAGAGAAAACCCCAGAAGGAAAAGTGACTCAGAGACAAAGGTGAGGTCCTAAAAAGGGGTCAGAAAATCCCAGATGACATGAACAGAATGTGTGTGTCTGATGGCCATGCTTCTAGAAAAAACTATGAAGCATTGTTCCTGGGTCCTGGTTACTCTGCAGCAGGAGTAGCAAGGAGAGCATCCGGGGACTGAAGGTTTTACATCTTGAAGCCATCAACCATCAGTCCAACCTTCTTAAGCTGTGACTTCAGCTCCGAGCCTCAGTAGCCATCCTCTGAGGGACTCTGGATTTCTTCAGTCTTCTTCATTCCTGTGACCACCCTCTTCTCCTCCTCCTAAGCCAGTCGCCTGAAGAAGGCAAGCTCTCTTGGTACCCTAGGGAGTTCTACCTCCCTCATTTCTTATCCACTCCTTTCCGAAAGCTTTGGCCTGTCCAGCAAAGCATTCCCTGGACTTCCTGTTGATGCTATTGCTCAGCGGGATACCAGATCAGTTAACTGGATTCATGGTAGCGTGTGCAGTGCCTACAGACTGTGTTGACTCTGAACAGCCGAGGCAGGGTGAGGCCATCCTAATCTTTGTTTTCTCTGCTTGTGCCATGCTCTTGCCCACAGCAATTACTGGTAGCAAACATTTGTAGCTGTTGTAAACAGGAGAATCATTCATCTGTGCCTCTGTCTATGTCTACATACGTTCTGGGATGCCAAGCTCTCTTTGTCCTACATAGGCCCATGAGCTTTTCTTGAAGTCTGCAGTCAAGGTATTCACGTGTGGGTGGCAGTATTAATGGTCCAGATCCTGACATCAGAGTCAGTCTGTCTGTGTGCCACTCAAACCCCACAGTCATGATCTTGAATAATTTACCTGGCCCCTTCAAGCCCCAGTGTCTTGACTCTAAAATGGGAGCAGTGGCAATTCCCAACATAGGATCCCTTTGTAGAGTAAGTCTGGGCATAGGAAGCACCTTGGCATCAAGCCAGGGCTGTACCTATGCTCATTACACTTCACTGACAAGAACCAAGATGGGCCTGTGGACAAACCAAAGAAGAACATTCTGAGGAGGTAGGGAGGGACAGTGAATAATGGCTTGTGGTAGGCATAGCACCCATGGCATCTAACCGGCAGTACCAACTTCAGAGAAGAGATGACATTCCACTAAGTCTGAAATCTGGGCTAGGGTGTGGTTCAGGAGGGTCTCACAGAGAAATGCAACCTCCCCATTGGTGTGAAAACCTCCCTGCTTGGTATGCTGCTGACTTAGCACTGAGAGAGATGGTAGATTAGGCTGGGCAGACCTTGTTCCTGTTTCCACCCAGTGCTTCTGGGAGGCATACAGTGTCCATCTCTCAGAGGGTAACCCTGAAGACCACTCAGGACATCTGTCCCTAAGGAAATTGCTTAGAAACTGGCATAGACATCAACACTGAATATGTGTTTACTGATTACTGTGACCTTTGTATGTGACACAGTTTGGAATGTCATCTTGAGGGGTGTCCCTAGCATGAGCAGACATCATTCAGAATAATCACGGAACTGTCTTTCCTGGGCTGGAAGTTTGCAAACAGACACAAGTCACATGCGGCTTGATTAAAAACATACCATTAGACAACATTTTCCTTATGTAATTGTCTCATTAATGTACTGATTCCGTATGGTCTTTGTTATCTATGTAACCCCAACTTGGGCCGCTGCAATCTGTGTAACTTACTGTGACATAATTTGCGCCCCAGCTGAGTTCTGTGGTTTCTGCTGTTGACCCGGTGCTCACCATGTGACTCTGGGGACTAGTGAGGGAAAGGATGAGCTGCCTCATGTGGGATTGAGAATCCGGGGTCAGAGGCTCAACATCTGGGCGCTCCTTACCCTTCAGCTCACTACGTTGAAAGGATGCTTAGCTCTCAACCGCAGAGCTGCTGGAATTCCTGTTCCTTGCTGGCCGGATGTTACTAGGCACTTTGAGGATCTGCTTCCCTCTGGAGTTGGCTCCAAAGCCTTTCTCCATGTGTATTCGGGGTCTGGGAAGGTGGGGATTTTCTTGTTGCGTGTGTATTTGTGTGTCACTGGCATCAAAAGATTAATAGGCACCAAGGTGACTTGTGTCCTTGCCTCCTTAGCTGTGACCACAGAGTCGCCTCCCTGTCAGTGTGCTGTCACACGGGTGATTTTTACAGAGCTCTTCCCAGCCTCATCGTCTTGACTATAAATGGGAACAGTAACAGTTGTTAGCTCTACAGTTGCTTTGTGTCCTGAACTATGGGCCTAGAAGAACCTTGGCATCAACCCTCGGGTAGACTGATGTACTTTCCATGTCGGCTAGCCACTCACACGGCCCTTCTAGGCTTAGCAGATACAAGCCATCCTTTGGTAAATAGAATAGTTGCCTCCCCCTGCTCTCCTATGGACTGGGGGCTTTGGTACAGTCATTATTGCTTACACATAGGGATGGAGGAGAAGACTCACTATGAGTCTGCTCGAAGCTTCCTCATGCTCCCATGAGAAGAACTCTACATAGCAGATCTTCCCTTCTCACCAGCACTGAGATAACTCCTTGGTATGGTGAGAAAGATGTGCTCATAAAGTTACTGAAGAAGGTTTTGTCTATGCTTCTGTGTTTCCGAAAGGCACCAAACTTCCTAACATGGTAGGTGACAGACTGCAAGGGTGTCAGCCAAAGCTGAGTCTTGGCTGAGAAATTCGGATTCATCCTCAGTATCTCATAGGCCGAACACAGTACTCAAAGTGAGAACAACTCTTATCCTTGACTGAATGATCCTCATCCCGTCCTTGCTTCTTCCTTGCAGTAGATATTAACTGCCAGCATATTCAATGCTAACACACACCCACATTTAAGTTGGAGCAAGTCCCTTGAAAGGCACCCTCCCTCCCATACACATCTGGGCAGATGGGAGGAATGACCGATGACTTCAGCATCGAAGTGGTCAGCGTTAGGGAGTCCCATTAACGTTTCACTGTGCATCGGGCACTACGACTATTGCTGCCATGGTAACAGAGGTGCTCAGAGAGGGGTCTTCCTGGCTTACAGAAATGAACTTCAGTGAAATTGGCTCCAGTCTCCTTTCTGAGTTTCTGATGATGTGGTCCTCCAAGGATGCCCGTTTTCCTAGTTTTACAGACCCCTGAACATCCGGATCGTGCTGGTAGGGGTGGAAGTGTGGAACGACATCGACAAATGCTCTATAAGCCAGGACCCTTTCACCAGTCTCCACGAATTCCTGGACTGGAGGAAGATAAAGCTTCTACCTCGCAAATCCCACGACAACGCCCAGCTTATCAGGTGAGAGGTGCTGTCTTCCTCTACTAAAGGTGCAGTACCGGCTGCATGTACTTTCTGTGGGTGCCCAGAGCCATATCTGTCTACACAGCACACTGGCTCCTCCAAGGGCTTCCTAGTCTGCATCAGGGGTCAAGCCTATATCCCCACCTATGGGCATCACAGACCCATTTGGGAAGTCTCCTGTCCCTCTACAGGACTTTTCATTTCTGGTTCGGTTTGGTTTTCCATAACTGAACAATGTCCTCTGTGCTGATTTTTCTGGCCTTAGTCTTTTTTTATTATTATTTTTGGTTATATGAGGCAGGGTTTCTTTGTGTAGCTTTGGAGCCTATCCTGGAACTTGCTCTGTAGACCAGGCCGGCCTCAAACTCTGCCTCTCAAGTACTGGGATTAAAGGCATGTGCCACCACCGCCCAGCAAAGACTGGTCTTAGTCTTAATAAGATTGCCTCAAAGAGTAATATATCGTTAATGGAGAAAAATCTGTGTTTTTACATGATCTGAGAGCAAGGCATATGTGTGAAGATTGTCAGGCACGTGGAGAAACACGAGGGCCTTCCTCCTCTGTGGGAGAAGTTCTATCTGGCCTTCCAGGTCAGGGAGTATCATCCAGGTCTTGTGTTCTTCCTCCAGTCAGTATCCACATGGCACCTGCTAGGACCCAGCTAGGTGATTTGAACACAACGGTGGCCAGTAATAGATGTCTCTCTCTGCTGAGAGAGAACAGAAGAATGGAAAGCTCTAGAGTAACAGCTACAGCTAATAGGAGATGTGAAATGAAGCAGGGTGGGGCTACTGTCCAGCTGCGCATGGTGAGTGGCCCCAGACACCTTCGCATTTAAAAGGAGAGACTGTCCCTGTATTAGCCTGAGTCTGTAGGAAGCAGATACCTTGAGAAATGGCACGCTATTTTTCTTTTATTCTTGTGTAGCTTAAGTGGGGTCTTCGCACACAGTGGTTTCTGTTCTTTGGTCGGTTGGATCTAGCTTGCTGACCAGTTGTGAGGAAGGGATGAGATAGTTCTGCCCTGTGTTCACTTTAGGAAATGCCTCCATCCACTCCCAACCCCCCCCCCATTGTTCATCCGGCCATTTCAGCGGCACCCCTGTGGATGTGTTTGGTTGCTTCCCATTTTATGCGCTGACCAATCCTGCTCTGTTAAAAGTCCATCTCATATACTTTGAGTTGGAAAGTTTTTTTTTTTAGTTCTGTTTTGTTTTTCTCTAAAGGAATCTGTCCAAGCTAAACATCTGGAAATAAATTAACATCTTCTTTGACCTGCTTATTTTCTTGGATGTATGGTTGTAACCATTCATATGGTCTGCATATACGAACAGCTGTAAATACAATGGCTGTGAGTTTGGGTGTGTAGCTGACCCTTTACATCTGAGGGTTCCACACCTGTGGATCCAAGCAACCTTAAACCAGAAATGTTCTGAGAAAAGGTTCTACTTTTATGAAGCATGTACAGACCTTTATCCCGGTCCTCCCTGAATAATTCAGTATAATGACTAACAGAGCATTTACATTGCATTAAGGACAAATAGTCAAGAGATTAAATTATATGGCTCATAGGTTTTTTAGCAAGCACAATGCCATTTTATGAAGGAAATTGAGTATCTATGAGTTATAGTACTCTCGGAGGATTATAATCTAATCCCCATGGGTAACAAGGAATGGCTCTAGTGCAATAGATAGAGAGATGATGGATAAAAGAGGAAAATAAAGAAAAAAGGAAACGGTAAACTAAAGAAAAAAGAAACTGAAACAGAAGGAACTCCTTAGGGGGCGTGTTTGCCTAGGGCTAATGTTTACATATAAATATGGCAAGCTTGAGCCTGCTGCTCTCTTTTTTTTGTATCTCCTGCTCACCGCTGGATCCCTGGTGTTGTAAGCTATCCCCTCATTAAAATTTGCTGTTTCATATTAAGCTAGCCTGGTTATTACGACGCCTACAAGGAACAATGGTATTTATACACTTGCTACTCTATCCAATTAGTCACTGTGAAAATATCTAACTGTAATTATTATTGTATCTCACATATGAGTGCTTGCCTGCATGTAAGTCTATGCACCGTATGTGCCTGATGCCCACAGAGGCCAAAAGAGGAAGCTGGATCCCCTAGGACTGGAGTGACTGACAGTTGTGAGCTGTTATCTGGGTTCTGGGAATGGAATCCAGGCCCTTTGGAAGAGCAGCCGGCTCTTAGCCACTGAGTCATCTCTCCAGCCTCATATCTGACTTTTCAAACTCTAACTGCATTGTCTGTGTTGGTATACAGCCAACATAGCACAACTAAGACACTTGATTACTTTATGGGAGTCCAACAAATACAGTGTTAAGGTTTTAATGCATGAACCTGGGATTAATACACTTGCCTGAAGCAGTCATTTGGTTTGATTAGATTCATGATCAGGTTGAGATTCAAGATAGGAGAACACCTACGTTGAAGCCACGAAGTTCCCTTCCAGAAACTTCCTCTCTGATGCCAAGGCTTTGTGGGTGATTACTTGCTATCCACTGGCTCTAGAGGAGCGATCACTTTTCTGCCGATTTCAGTCTCAAAAGCCTTATTGGCAGAACACTTTGAAGGATTCCGTGTCTAACGATGATGAGTTACACACGGAAGCAAACTCCAGCTCCACCAGAAAATCTCCCAAGCTGTCTCCTGTTTCCTTTAGCACATAGTGATCCCCGGTGACTTCTCGGCCTTTCTATCAGCAGGCATTGTTTCAAAGGAACAGCTCCCTACAGCCCATCAGGAAGCAGGCAGGCCGCAACTTACAAACACAAAGTCATGCCTGACCACTGTCTGAGCCTGGACAGCGGAACTCAACAAGAATTATGGGACCATCTTGCAACTGGGAAAGTAAAGTGTAATGCAAAAAGATAAAAGTCCCAAGTCAGGAAATACCCTTCCTGGGGCTGCTTGAGTCAATGAACATTCAATGGCAGGCCTGCCTAGCAGCATTTGAAACGTTGGGAAACGCATCCCTAATGCATGAGATTAAAGACCGTCCTTCCTTGTGTTTTTCAGTGGGGTTTATTTCCAAGGAACCACCATCGGCATGGCACCCATCATGAGCATGTGCACCGCAGAGCAGTCTGGGGGAGTCGTCATGGTAAGCCAACGAGGCCCCGGAAATGGCTTCCCTGCTTAATCCCCCCAGGAAATCCCTACTCTTGTCGGACCTCTTGAAATTAGTTCTTGTCCAGTGATGCTGTCTGAATTTACCTCTGCTCTTACTCCACCCATATTTATGATTTATTTTCCCACACGTGGGAACACAGATGATATGCAGGGAAGGCAGGCGAAGGACAGTAGCTCCTTCAGTGAGAAACATCTCAAGTGGGACTATTGGTCCAAGTATCCCAATCCGGGAATGTTTCCTGGCATCGGGATGAGTCGGGGGATGGGGGTTGCCCTTCATGCTCAGTTTTTTTTTTTTTTTTTGGGGTAGACTGTGGTCTCACCAAATGTTGCCGCTCTAGTGATTTTTTGATGGTTCTGCCTCCGTGCCCAGCAGTCAGAAGTTTGAGGTTTTTCACTACGTACCATTGCAAATGCTTTCCATACCTTCTGGCCAGAGTACAATTTGTCTTTATCATAACTTATTCTTGGAAGGCAGAGGCCTAGGTTTATTGCTTTACGGGGATAACTTTGTCATGTATGGGGCTATATGTGTTTGTAAAAGGAAATACAGCGAGAAGCATGTTTGAGATTTCTTATGAGTTTGATGGAAGGAACTTAGACCGTCTGCCCAACGGGAGGCTCTCTCCCACGCTAGCCCCCCTGAAAGTTCTAGAAGGGATTCTCATACCAGATGGTCCCTTGAGAATCTAGTGCTCACCATGGTACAATCTCTCAGACAGGTAGTTTCCTCGGAGCCTTGTCCTTCCATCTCTATTAAACAAATACACTGTTGCCCTCCCAAGAAGCTGTGACTGTCTCCCCGCCCTTCATATAGAGCTGTCTGTGAGCCTTCAATTGTAGCAAAGGGTGGAAACGGTTACTTTCTGCTGAGTGTTATTTTCTCTGTATACTGCCTAATCTAATCTTCCTAGTGACGGTACATAAACATTTTTCCTCCCGCCTGGGAGCAGTGGTAGGTCATTTATGCAAGCGTGCACCGCGTGGGTAGCCTATGTGGAGGGCCTGCACCCACTCGCTGGATTGCTGGCTTGAACCATCCCCTCTCAGGTTTCCTTTGAACATGGAAGCCCTGCTGGTGATCTCCACCATGGAAGTCACTGGAAAGTTTGGGTTTTGCTGGTGCCAGGTTAATTTCGAGTCAGATCGCAGCTATGTTTTCCTAGAACAGACTGTAAAGTTTTAAGAGGGAGTAATTTTCAGTTTCATGGTTCCATGGTTAGTTGCTACTGACTTTGCCACTTAAAACTGGCACAAATACATTTAGGAGCCAAAATGGAATTCTTCATAAGCAAAGTGGATCCTGCCCTGCATGGGCCTCAAACATCCCGTGTCCCACATGAGAGAGTAAAGGACCTGCCAGCTCATATCCCTTGCACTATCTCTAAGGAAGCAAGTACTAAGATTTCCTCTTTACAATCATACAGAAAAACCATTCGTCTTAAATAGGTGAAAGAAAGATGAGAATAGATGCAGCTTGGGTGTCATGCTGTGAGAATCAAGTCATGACCAAAGTTAGATCAAGGAGACTGAAGAAATAACTCGGCAATAAAGAGTTCACCGTGCAGCCCTTCCAGAGGACCTAGCCTTGGTCTCCAGGACTCGAGTCAGGCAGCTCCTGGCCGCCTGTAACTCCAGCTCCAAAGGACCCAGTACCCTTTCCTGGGCTCCACGGCTACTATACTCACATGGACAAACCCACACACAGACACCGTCACGTACACACATAATTAAAAATAAATAATTTTTAAAAATTGGCTCCACCAATTGGATGGCAGGTAATATCCTCATTACACACACCCTTTTTATCCCACAGAGAAATATGAGATAGGGTGTGGATACCACTGTGCAGTCGCTTTAACTTCTGTAGGCAACAGAATCCACATCCTGCCCAGACCTAAAACATCTACGCTAGCTTTCCATTATCCCGCATCCTGAAGTTGGATTCATGCATATTAGCTGTGACCATCCCCATACCCAATGACCCCCAAAGGTACAGAAAGTAAGTAGTTTACAGAAAGAGAAGAACCCTTAGAGACCTAAAAATATGACTTCCAAGACCCTTTCTCCATTTTTTTCAAGATACAGTCAACTGTTGCGTTTAGCAATCTAAAGTCACGTCTTTGTATCTAACTAACATAGACAACAACAACAAAAAGCCCTCTTGATTTGGACATGCCATCAGACACGCAAAAAGATGTGTTCTTCCTCATTGTAAGCCGGTCTAAAGGGATTACCAGTGATCCTTAAGAGAGAGTCATATAATCACTTAAGCGTGATGTAAAATAGCTTAAACAATTCGAAACAAAGCTGTGACGTTCCACAAAACAGAAAAACCAGCCGCTGAGTACGCTTGAGGAACGAGTTCCTAGAATTTTGTGCCAACACGTGTGCTAAGTCCTGCCCTCCACATGTTCCAGCAGCACGGTGCTCTCCACCAGGGCACGCTGTTAAGGATTATTGCCTGATACGTGTCTATGACGCTTCCTACAACAGGAAACTGTGAGACAGAAATGAAGCAACCTATCAGGGATTTCATCTGGTCTAAGAACAGCTTGCTTCCTAGACACGTCTTTGTGTCTCAAACAACAGACCAGTGAGAAAGCCCTGCTCCTGGTGGTGCCACCAGTGAATACATCAGCACTCACAAAGACACACCTTTACCCAGAGTCCCCATGAAGACTAGAAATGAGAGTTTTTTCTAAAACACATTATCATGCTCTCTTCTGGATATGTTTTGGAAAACCTGTTATCGCTTTTCTGGGTAACGCAAACCAAAGTTCAAGCAAGGTACTCATTTATCCAGGGGTCCAAACACCTTTTTCAAGACTCCATCCGCCGGCAGAATTTTGTAAATCACATCTATGAACTAATCAGTCTTAGATTCAGTTAAGTAACTATATTTTTAGCTGTTTCTAAGTGTCTACTCGAGCCAAGCTGTCCAAGGGTTCCAGTAAGGTGGAAGCGGCCAGCAATGGTAGCCAAAGGTTAATGCGAACCTCGGCGGCTCCATCAGAGAAGGGGAACTTCTCTATGTCCAAGGTCAACTTAAAGGGCCAGCAAGAGTGAGACATAACTGAATTATAATCTTAGTTCAGTCAGCTTTCCAATGAATTATGTTACATGAGCAACTATTATTGTGTGTTGTCAAAAACTTGCCCAGAATCTTCCCCTACCAGGCAGAAAGGAACAAAGAGGGTTGAGTCTAGCTGCTCAGGGATGATTTGAAAACATCTTCCATTCAGCATCCTCTTGATGAGGTAGCCTTTTCTTTCTATCATTAGGAATAACTTTTTGCCCCTCTCAATGGTATTTTTCAGAGGGGAGATCAGCAAAGAATCCTCACATATCCATGAGACAGCCTTCACCAGGAGAACCCCCAAACGGGCTTAATGGAATAGGCCAACTTACTTCCCATGTTCAGAGTTAATAGCAAGGCTCTGTACTGGGCCTTATGGGGAGGGAATTCAGTTAAACCAAGTGTTAATGATGGGAAAATGCCAAGGAACGGGAAGATGGGGGAGACAAGGCCAAGCAGATGTGAACTGTAAATCTGTGCTCTCGTGTTTCCTTCTAGGACCATTCAGACAGCCCCCTTGGCGCTGCCGTGACCTTGGCACATGAGCTGGGCCACAATTTCGGAATGAACCATGACACCCTGGAGAGGGGCTGTAGCTGCAGAATGGCGGCAGACAAAGGAGGCTGCATCATGAACCCTTCCACCGGGTAAGTGCCGGGCTCCAGTGGCCCAGGACTGCCTGGTGCACAGCTTGAATTGTGTGCTGAGAAACATCTTAGAAAAAGAGGAAACGAGCCCCCTCCCCCGCCCAGTTTTCTGACTAAAGAATCTATAGAAGTTTCTCGAAAGACATTCCTGTGCAGGGAGCAAGAGTAGACTGTGTGTTCTGGTGAGTCATGGGCAGCCAGCTTCAATGCCACATAGCACAAGGGCTGGCCTCTTCCCTGGGATGTGGTGGGGATGGATGCTATTATTTAGAAATCACAAATTATCCTACAATCTCAGCACATGTTTCTGATTTGAGCATTGGGTTTCAGCCGACATCAGCTGGAGGAGGCAGGCTTCCGAGGGCCTTGAGAATTCACCCTACAGATTGAAATGGGTCATGTATCCTAGACGATCACATCCTGAAGCAGGCTGGGTAGAAGGTGCCTTTTGCCTCTGGTTGGATGGGGGTGAGGGTTGGTTAGAGTATCCATGTTGACAGACCACTTCGCCAGACCTCAGGGGGTTGAACGAAATGACTTTCCTGCTTCCAAAGATTGGGTGATTCCATTTCATTCAATGATTTTCTGCAACCTGAGACTCGGTTCCTCCAGGAAACATAAAAGCCAGTCCCACTATTGAAGCCCTTGAGTGAGGGTGACTCAGATGCTACCTGGTATCTTCTGACAACTCTAAGAGCCTGTCCCAAGCTGGGCTGATCTAGGCAAGCTTAGAAAAGGAGAGCACACTCTGGGCATGGTGCCCTGTCCTTGTCCTAAAACCCAAGACTATGTAGACACTTCTCCCATGAAGCTTCCCCAGCCAAGTCTCCTGTCTAAGTTTGTTGAATTGTGACAGAAGGGGCCAAAGTGTTGACCCAATGACCCAACAGCTGGGTTCTGGGAAGTGTTGCTGCCAAGGAGAAATCATGCCTTGTGAGAGACTAGCTGCCTGTTAGCTTAAGGCCCAGAAGAGGGAAGGATTGTTGAAGAATGTAGTCTCACCTTTGCAGGAAGAGGAAAGGACTGAAGAGTGTGGTCTTGCCTTTGCAAACAGCCCCCAGAGGGGCTCCTACCAATGGCTTTTAGGCCACCAATCAAAGGCTTGGCTAAACCACACAGCCCGTACCAAAGCGTTGCAGCCTCGTGTGAGCCACTGCCCAGGTGCCTGCCCTTCACCGCAAGTTACTGCTGCTTCAGGTTACCCTCATGGGCTCTCCAAACCTGCAGGACCAACCTCTCATTCCTGGTTCTGCTTTGAATATAATAATTAAATAGGGTCACATAGGCCTTGTTTAGTGATAACAGGACCTGACTGAAGGCGAAGAGAGTTTAAAGCCACACTACAGGGGAGCTCTTGGCATGGCCCACCCTTGGCCCACAGGCTACATGCAACCTAAAATAGAGATGAACTTGACTCGACACAAAATTGTATACCCACTTAAAACAAAATGAGGTATCTCTTTTGCAATTTTATTTTTACAACTCCGTTATGCAGTTCTCAAGCGTGAGCTTTCTAGATGACATCATGTCACTATGTCACAGTGTCACAAGGCTGAATGTGCCTGCTAGAGACTGTCAAGTGGTAGTCTCTGAAAGGAAGCTTGGCCCCACTGAAACATAACATTCTCTGTATACAAACCCTGAAAGAGGGGAAGAACCAGCTGGGCATTTAGGGCCAGGAGCCACTGCTGAGGGTGTGTGGTTGGTCTGAGGCCTGCATGCACCTCTGTCTCACTATCCCGGGACCCTGGATAGGGCCAGCCTCCCTGGGGAGCGTGTGGAGTGGCTCAAGGTTGAGCTGGTGGGAGCTGGCCTGCAGCAGGGTGGTCTTTGTGTCTTCTCATTCAGAGGACAGAGCAAATGATCTCCATGCCTCATTCCCCTGATTATCCCGCGGACACTAATACATCTACCCACACACCTCCAGGAAGGGTCCCCGCTGACCAACTGCGTTGCCAGCTGACTTAGCTCGTGCTTTCTCATTTTTGATCAAAGAAAAATGGAAGAGGACAGTCTAAGTCGAGTCTAGATTGAAGAAACCATGTCATCCCAGTTCTAACCCAATGGCCAATCCAGAGTTCTCGTGCACACAGGCAGAGAAGCAAACCCCTGAACCTTTGTGAGCCTTGTTGGCAAAATGCATAGGTCTATCTGTATGTCTCCCCTGCCTCCCAGCCAGCCCGCCACCCACTCATCCTCTTGAATAGGAAGCACTGTGTTGGGAGTGCTCAGCTGAGGAAGACCCTACAGCCCGAAAGATCACAGGCATTTGCAGGCATGCTTTCTAGCACTCTTGGGGTTTTGTGTGAGGTCTTTCTCACTGGCAGGTGTCCATGGCTGTGCCGAGTAGTGCAAGCCAAATTACCCTAGAGATATCCGAACACCTCAGGTAGGAATGATATTGTTAAGAGCTCAGCAAAACATTTTGAGGGCTTCCCACACACACCAGGGGCTTGCTA
Organism: Microtus ochrogaster; assembly: GCF_000317375.1. Lineage (NCBI taxonomy): Eukaryota > Metazoa > Chordata > Mammalia > Rodentia > Cricetidae > Microtus > Microtus ochrogaster. Next base: position 26,764,354 of record NC_022015.1, on the reverse strand, counting down.
ATGGCCTTTATCTGATTTATTCCTTATTAGCAATGTCAGAGTTTTCTCTTTTGCTGAGCTTGTGTTTTTGTGTAAATCTTTTTCTATTTGGTTCTCCGTTATGATCCCACATCCCTGTCCAGAGAGTGGTGTTTTTAATTTTCTCAGATGGAAAGCAACTTCCTAAGCAAGTGGGTGAATTAATCACAAAAGCCTAGAGTGAGGGGAAAGCCAAGGAGCCCAGACAATCCCCTATCATCCATCACCTATGCTGGAATTTCCCAGGCTGCTCCAGCATTATCTCATTGTGGTGGTTCCCTTGCCTCATGGGGTCCCTGGGAGAGGAGGGGAAGTGGGTTAAATGAGATCATTTGCCTCTGTAAACTATAAATCACCCCCAAAGACAAAGGAGTATGGGTGTCATTTCGTTCACAAGGACAGCAAGCACAGAAGTTGGACCTTTTTCAGAATTCCCACTGAGCTGTAGGAAGGACTTCTGGGTTTAAAACTATTCAAACACCACCCTTTCTCTAATTTCTTCCACTCTGCTGACTGACCCATGGGTGACTAGTATCAGAAATGCTGGTTAGTTGAAGTCTGAACCTGAAGGACACTCAGAAAGAGATAGGTTAATGGGCAGATTTGATAATAAGAGCTCAGAATCAAAAAGACATAAATACCAGAAATGGACTAAAGTGTGTGTCCTGTAGAGTCCCTGGTTTTCCCTGCACACAGTATGCCTGTACCCTAACTCTAAAATCATGGCCCAACCCTTCAACCCTGACATGTGGGACTGGGAGTCTTGCAAACACAAGCATAGAACAGGGTCCTGTACAAACCAGGGCTCCTGATTTCCTTGCGCGCGGCAGCACTAGCTGGGGGAAGTTTCCCTGTGGCTTGTCTCATTAATTACTGGGAGCCCGTGAGTGCCTTGTGTTTTATGTCTTTGGAGACTAAGCATATAAGACCTGCCTTGGAAATTACTCTTTGTATGTGAAGTCTGGGGGTGGGGGTTGTGTAGGAGTTAAATTCAGCAGCATCCATCCATTAAGACGCTCCTTGCAGCTCTTGGTCTTCCTGGGTTGAGTGTGCTGCATTCATAGGAATAAGGATATTGGAGTGGCAAGAACACATTGGGAGTTAACATGATAGTAAATATAACTTGCTACAGTGGAATGTTAAGATTTATGTTCAAAAATAGAGCCACTGATTCCTTTAATTTTTACAAAAAAAAATCATTGAGAGCTAGGCACTTAGGCAGTCTGGGAGGAATGCATTGGAATCGGCCACACATTACGCTCTTTGATGGATGTTGGGTATACACCCATAGCAGGACAGACTCATATCTGTGTGGTTCCCATTATGATCCCCCATCCCTGTCTAGAAAGTGGTGTTTTTAATTTTCTCAGATAGAAAGCAACTTCCTAAGCAAGCGGGTGAATTAATCACCAAAGCCCAGAGTGGGGGGAGGGGGGATACTGAGGGGATTTGTATTATAGTGATAGAGAGAGATGAAAGAACCAGGCAATAAAACCCCTGCAGGTTGGAGCCTTGCAGCTGGTCAAGTGCTGGAAGCAACTGACCCGTCGATGCTCAACTCAAGTGAGACATCGACATCGGCCCCTCTGAGGCTCAGGGAACACTGACAGACAAAAAAAAAAAAAAAAGCAGAAAAAATTGAAAGAGCAGGGAAGCTGGGGCAATGGTAAGCAATGCTGCCTTCTGAGCATGAAATGCTCTTAAATGGGGACCTGAATTCGGGTCCCCAGCACCCACATACAGAGTTGAGCAAAGCGTTGGGTACCTGTAATCCCAGTGCCAGTGAAACTCCTGGGGCTTTCTAACTTGCTAGTCAAATCAATTGTCAAGCTTGGGTTCAGTGAAAGAAGTGAAGTAAGTTGGAGAATGTTTGAGGAAAGCACCCAGTGTTGACCTCTGGCCTCCCCACATACATTAATACACACTCATCCATGCATACACGCTCACATTTGCACATGCACGTGCATGCACACGGATGGCAGGATCCTTGATTTCAGAGAACTGGCATTCTTCGTAGTGGAGAGACCTGCAAGGGATCTGGAGGTGGCAAGTTGAAAGGGGCAGAGTTCTGATTGGAAGATTCTGTAGGTATGGGAGGGTCTCGTCAATGAGCATCTTCTTTACTCTGTCTGAACTAACCTGGGTACCATAGCATCCATCTGTAGGCACTTGTATGTCCATCTAAGACGGTGGTTCTCAACCTTCATAATGCTGCAGCCCTTTAATACAGCTCCTCATGTTGTGGTGACCCCCAACCATAAAATTATTTCTTTGCTGCTTCATAACTGTAATTTTGTTACTGTTATGAACTGTAATGTGAATATCTGATTTCTCCACTTTCTTTATGTAGGCACTTAGTGCTATGAACTTTCCTCTTAGCACTGCTTTTATAGTGTCCCATAGATTTGGGTATGTTGTGCCTTCATTTCCATTGAGTTCTAGGAAGTCTTTAATTTCTTTATTTCTTCCTTGACCCAGGGGTGGTTCAATAGTTCACTGTTCAATTTCCATGAGTTTGTAGGCTTTCTGAGAGTAGTGTTGTTGTTGTTGTTGTTGTTGTTGTTGTTGTTGTTGTTGTTGTTAAATTCTCACTTTAAACCATGTTGATCCGATAAGACACAGGGGGTTATTCCAATTCATTTGTATCTGTTGAGGTTTGCTTTGTTACCGAGTCAGTCTTGGAGAAGGTTCCATAAGGTGCTGAGAAGAAGGTATATTCTTTTGTGTTTGGGTGAGATGATCTGTAGATATCTGCTAAGTCCATTTGATTCATGACATCTGTTAGTTCTTTTATTTCTCTGTTAAGTTTCTGTCTGGCTGACCTGTCCCGTGGTAAGAGTGGAGCATTGAAGTCTCCCACTATTAGTGTGTGGTGTTTGATGTGTGATTTAAACTTTAGTAGTGTTTCTTTTAAATATGTGGGTGCTCTTGTATTTAGGGTATAGATGTTCAGGATTGAGACTTCATCTTGATGAATTGTTCCTGTTATGAGTATAAAGTGTTCTTCTCCATCTCTTCTGATTTATATTAGTTTGAAGTCTATTTTATTTATTTATTAAAGTTTTCTGTCTCTTCCCCGCCACCGCCTCCCATTTCCCTCCCCCTCCCACAATCAAGTCCTCCTTTCTCCTCAGCCCGAAGAGCAATCAGGGTTCCCTGCCCTGTGGGAAGTCCAAGGAACCCCCACCTCCATCCAGGTCTAGTAAGTTGAGCATCCAAACTGCCTAGGCTCTTACAAAGCCAGTACGTGCAGTAGTTGAAGTCTATTTTGTTAAACATTAACTTGTTTCTTAGGTCCATTTGATTGGAAAATCTTTTCCCAACCCTTTACTCTGGGGTAATGTTTGTCCTTGAGGTTTAGGTGTGTCTCTTGTATACAGCAGAAGGATGGATCCTCCCTTTGCATTCATTCTCTTAGACTGTGTCTTTTTATAGGTGAATTGAGTCCATTGATATTAAGAGATATTAATGACCATGACTGTAAATTCCTGTTATTTTTCGGTGGTGGTGTTTGTGTGTTTCCTTCCTTTGGGGTTTGCTGGTGTGAGGTTATCTGTTGCCTGTGTTTTTGTGGGTACAGTTAGCTTCCTTGGGTTGGAGTTTTCCTTCTAGTACTTTCTGTAGGGCTGGATTTATGGATAGGTATTGTTTAAATCTGGTTTTGTCATGGAATATCTTGTTTTCTCCACTGATGGTGATTGAAAGCTTTGCTGGGTATAGTAGCCTGGGTTTGTATCCGTGGTCTCTTAGTGTCTGCGGCACATCTGTCCAGTACCTTCTGGCTTTCGTGGTTTCCATTGAGAATTTGGGTGTAATTTTGACAGGTCTGCCTTTATATGTTACTTGACCTTTTTCCTTTGCAGCTTCTAATATTCTTTCCTTATTCTGTATGTTTTACATTTTGATTATTATATGGCGAGGAGATTTTTTTTATTGGTCCAATCTATGTAAATATCTGATATGCAGGATATCTGATAGGCTACCTCTGTGGGGTTTCAGACCCCTGGGCTGAGAACCACTGCTCTAAGAGATAAAGAGAAATCTTTAAACGCAACCATGGTACCACACTTCAATCTTCATGAGAATGGCCGATAATTTCATTCCCTATGGGCAGGGAGCCAAAGCTGGAAGGGGGTAAGCTGAAAATGCATCTGGGAGCAAAGGCCAGGCTGAGCCTTCAAGGGATTGAGCAGAAGTCAAGCTGTCCTCTTCCTGAGCATCTCCAGCTCGTCTCGTGCGAAAATGGAATTTCTTTTTGAAAGGATTTGTCTGAAAATGCATGTCAAGGGGGTGGAATGAATAGTGGTTTCCTGTGGAAGCTCCCAGCAGCTGATAAGATGTACCAGAGCCCAAGAGTCATCCACACAGAATACACACACCATCCAAATCTACCCCCTTCTGAACTCTGAGCAGCTGTGTAAGATCTTGGAACACTCTGGACGTGGAGGGATTTGCAAAGACGGAGTTGAAGGCACTTATTTCTCTGAATCATCTCATTTGAGGAGGGCAGGTTTGGGGGGAGGGGGTTTTGTTTTTTGTTTTTTTCCTCCGTTTAATCAAATCCTCATCATTTTTCTCAAAGTGGTGGGATAAAGGATGGAAATCTTTATCTAGGGAAAAAAAGAAAGAAAGAGCCTTAATGGCAAATGGGGGGGGGGGCTCCAGGAAGATGAAATATTACTGGTCAAAATCAATTTAATTATCCAGCCAGCATCCTAGAGTTGGCTACGTCCTGACTGTAGTTTAGGGGATGATGGCCTGGCAGGAATATAAACAGGGCAAGAAGACCTCATTAGCACACAGCACTCTAGCTCTTGCTTACTGCCTGGGTAAGGAGCTGCAGCTTACTGGAAAAGAAAGGAGTTTATGTGCAGTTAATTTGGACTTCAAATACTATATGATGGTCCCAGGGCATGGCAGAATTGTCCTCTTCTCTTGGGCTGGACACTTTGAAAGCATTGCTCCTTGAGTATCCAGTCCAGGGCAAGTGACACCGGAAGTGGAGGGCATTTATGCTGCCCTGGGTCAGTGAAGAAGACACAAGTGTGCTGCCGGGTGATGGTGGTGCACACCTTTAATCCCAGCACTCGGGAGGCAGAGGCAGGCGGATCTCTGTGAGTTCGAGACCAGCCTGGTCTACAAGAGCTAGTTCCAGGACAGGGTCCAAAACCACAGAGAAACCCTGTCTCGAAAAAAAAAAAAAAAAGACACAAGTGTGTCCGTTTTCAAAATAGAAAAACTGGTGCTTAGATGTCCACCAAGTCACAAAGTTTCTGACCCATCCAAGCAGAAGCCCCAGGATCTAAAGCTGAGTCACCTCCTAGTATGTTTGCCACATGAAAGTAGCCATGGCCATATTTGGACTTCATGTTAGGACAAAGGTCTTCCTAGGACAAAGCTGTGTCCCTGTGCAACTTCTGGGAGGCAAAAGACAGCCCCATTTTAAACTGTTCTGCAAAACTCCTTCAAATTACATCACTACAGCAGAATTATTTTCTGTCATGGCCTCTTTAATCTTCACTTTATTAGTAAAGACATTACAGCTGAAGCTCTCCCTGACCCCATTCCCTCCCATGCCTGTACCCCACATGGTTTCCTCCTCTTTCTAGAAAGTGGTGCAACAGCTTTTACGTGAAGGCACAGGTTACTTCTGGGCCTCTCTGTAATTATGCCATCCAGAAGGAACCATAAGATTCTTATCTGCCACATGAGATCAAATACTTGTTTTATCCATTGCTGAATCCCCAGCACCTAGAACAGCATCCAACATGTACTAGAACCAATAAGTCTTCCTGGATGGAAGGGTGGGTGGATGTGTTGGTGAATGGATTGATGGGTGGGTGGTAAGCATCTCGATGGGTTGGGGGAGGTATATGGATGTAGACAGATGGGTAGATAGATGGATAGTGAGTAGAGAGTTTGTGGATGGATAGGTGTGGGGAGAGATGGGTGAGCAGATAGATGAATGGGTGAGTGGATAGGTGGGTGGGTGGATGGATGGAGAGGTGGATGGATGGATGGATGGATGGATGGATGGATGGATGGATGGAGAGGTGG
>NC_022015.1:26748203-26757687 GCF_000317375.1 Microtus ochrogaster | reverse complement strand
GGATGGATGGATGGAGAGGTGGATGGATGGATGGAGAGGTGGGTGGATGGATGGATGGATGGATGGATGGATGGATGGATGGATGGAGAGGTGGGTGGATTGACGAGGAAAAGATGGGTGGGTTGGCAGTTGGTGGATGGTTGGGCAGATAGGGGGGTGGATGGCTGTTTGGATTGATGGGTAGGTTGGTGGATGGGTGATGGATCATGGAGGGATAAATAGATAACGATTGGATGGGTAGATGAATCGATGTGTGACAATTAAAACACAATCATTGTTTCATATTTTAATGACTAACTCTCTAGAGGAAAAACCTATCTAATCATCATCACTTTATCAAACCTAGCATTGGCACCACCTCCATTTGCCTTTTTTGTGTGCACCATGTCTTTATACAGAGGGATTACAATAGCTTACAAGAACAGACTCAATATAATCAATAGGAAAACTTTAAAACAAACTTAAAGAGTCAAGTAAACACACAGGATGAGGAGGCCAGGCCCGTTGCCATTCTGCGTGCACTCCATGGAGACTAGGGAGATGAGAGCAGTTTGCTTTGCAGAATGTAGTGTCTTCCCAGTGGGGCTTTTCCTGGAGGCACATCAGAAAACATGTACAGTGTTATAGTTCTAGAACATATGAAGAGACACCCCCACCTGACCTCTCCCCGACTCTATACTCATCTGATGTCTTTCTTGTGTTGTTGTCATAGCCCTGAGAACACAGACACACTCAGCTCCATCTCTCAGACGAGAAGACTGCAGGTCAGGGAAGACACGGGCCCTGCCTGGTCAGGCTCCGTTTCTGGCTGTCAGCCCAGCCTCTTGCCCCTCACCAGGTGCCAGTGAGCTTTGGCACCTCCAGCTCTTCCTCTCACCGTTCCTGTATTCCCTGGTGGTAACCCCTGCAAGAGCTGCCCAGTGGGGCCAGAACAGGATGTATGCTGATTCCTGCCCTAGCCTGGGTTCAGATTTCTCTGTTGTAGCTGTTTTACCCACCAGGTCTGATGAGATGCACCTTCCTCCTTATAAGCATGGGCTGTGCAGGTGTGTTGGGTGCAGCAGCAGAAAACGACCTCTTACCTGAGGTGTATAAATCACCCCTCATTAAGCACAGCGCCTGTTTACGTCTGTCAGTGCCCAGCCTTGGAAAGCCCCACAAGCAGCAGCCTTTCCATTTAACCAAACATCAAGCAGCTCACCTGACACGGGGCCTCTGCAGAACCTACCGAGAAGAGAGGTTCCTTCAGTCTGAACGCTACCCGTCTCTGCCTGTGGGTTCTCAGCTTTCAGGACTTGCGCCTGGAGGAAACATCTACTCAGCGCAGAAGTGAGAAACCCACCGTGGTAGCATCCAGAAGCCTCCCGTGCGTGGCTCACCTCACCACAGCACAGTTAGCGTGTCTTTACTCAATTTCTGGGAAATTGGATTCGCACTTTCATAGGTTCCAGAGAGGAGGATCAGAGGTTAAAGTTCGCATGTTTAGCCCATGAACAATAATGTTCTGCAGATGGAGCCATTCCGTGTCCCAGGTGCTTTCTATTAACCACAGCCATGTCTTACTGAGGTGAGGACATTCTGGGGCCATCACCCCAGCCTGTGTGTTCCTTAGCCTTCTGTAGCCCATCTGCAAGACCCACTGGGTCAGCATCAGTTCAGATGAAGTCACTGCTATTCTTGCAAAAATATAAAGATGCAGTTGCAGTCCATCCTCTGAGCCAGTGTTCTTCGTATCCAGCCATACACCATCGGGTAACAGAATGGACTCAGCTCTTGTCTTCCCCCCAACCCTAGAGCAAGCTGTCCTAATTAGAGGCCTAGAGAATGAATATGGTGGACTTCTGTTCAGAAACCCTGAATTCAGTTCCACCTCTGCTTCACTGTGGTGCTGGTAAGATGCCTCACCTCCCTGAACTCCAGTGTCTTCAGCTGAAAAGCCACAGTGATGGAATTTGACTCGTGGGGTATCAGCAAGGGGGTTTACTAAGCCAAGGATGAGTGTTGTCAGCATTTCTAAGCCCCTTAAGAATGAGGAGGAAGGAAGACAGGCCCTGAACCTTGGTGGTCCCCACAAGCGGCATGGCAATCCCATCAGACTGCAGAATGAAAGCAAGGCCAATCACCCAGGGGTGCCAGCCAGCCCAACTCAAGGGCCCACTTGGTTGCACATATGTGCTGTGCCTGGCGGTGAAGGGTTTATACAGATATGCTCAGGCCACACCCAGTGTCTCAGTTCACTTCCTGTTGCCTGCCAATCAAGATGTAAGACTCTTAGCTCCAACACCATGTCTGCCTGAGTGCCACTGTGTCCCACCATGATGATAGTGGACTAAACCTCTGAAACTGTAAGCCACTCTATTATTTTTTTTTCCTTTATAAGAGTTGCCACAGCCATAGTACCTCTTCATAGCAATAGAAACCCTAACTAAGTTAGATGATTTGATGTTGGTTGGTTGGTTGGTTGGTTGGTTGGTTGGTTGGTTGGATGGATGATGCTACTCCTAAAGTATCTTAATTGCCTGTAGTGGCTCCCCTTGAGATTTTCCCCTTCCCCGTTAGTATGTTGATTGGCTCATCCTCACTCAGGTCTTATTTAGGCAGCCTAAATAAGATATTATTGAGCTATCATGGGTGGAGCTTTCCTGTCATTTACAGGAGACATAATCTCACGGATGATTTTCTGTCCTCTTGACTCCTACACTCTTTCTGCCCCTCTTGTAAAATGTTCCCTGACCCTTGGGCGCAGTATTGTGTTGGAGACATATGAAATGCATCTAGGAACCCCCACAGTCACTTATTCTCCACTTTGGGCCAGTTGTGGTTTCTGAAAGGGTCCCTGTGCCTTTGATGCCTTTGATGAGCAGTGAGAGCTACACTTATCTGTGGGTCCGAGGACAAATATTTAGAATGCAGGTAGAAATGGCATGCTGATTTTCTAAAAGTGGCAAATGTGGGTTCTCCTCCAAGATCCACAACCCCACTAGCCCCAGATAGATGCCTAGGTTTCCAGTACCAGGTCTGCTCTTGGTGAACAATCTTTATGTCCACCAAGATGTGAGAACACCATTTTAGCCTTGGGGTTGGCATGCTGATCATCACTGTAGTTCATAGGCACCATCACTGAGTAGACCATTGGTCACCTCTCTCCCTTGCAAGATTCATAACTCCTTCTGCTACTATGAAAACTTGTCTTTAGGGAGAAGACTTTCAAGTCAGATCCAGTTTGGGTTCTCTAGGTTTTGTGTCCAAGTGAAATTTCTGAAGTGTATGGTATCTTTAACTACTTGTCCTCTACCTCTGGGAGGCAATCATGGGAAACGGGAGAAGCCTAAATCAAAGGGAGGTTATTAGGCCTGGTAATGGGGAGTTTTTTTAGTCTGTGGCTACTGGGGGAAGCTCTGTCAGCCCAAGCAGTATAACATCATTAAACTATATATGTGCATGTGTATACATGGATTTATATGAATGCAATCTTAGGTAAGTACTACTATGATTCCTTTCCTTACCCTCTTCCTTCCATCTCCTTTTGTATTGGCATCTTTCCTCCCTCAAGAAAAAACACACCCTTTCCTTTTTCAGATCTCGTAACCTGCTATGCCCCTCTCTATTGCTGACCCCGCCAGCCCCTTTTACTCTCCTGGTTCTGGCAGTCCTCCGTGTTGTAGCCTTGGAGTTGGGAACCACAGATGAGAGAAAGCTTATGACGCTTGTCTTTCTGGGTCTGGGTTACTTCACCCAAAATGATCTTTCATAGTTCATCTATTTACCTGCCAAGTTCATGATTCCATTTTTTTTTCCTTACAGCTGAATAGTCTCCCATAGTGTAGAGGTACCACATTTTCATCCTCTGGTTACCAGCTGAAGGACATTTGGTTTGTTTCCATGTCCTAGCTATTGTGAAAAGAGCAGCAATGAACAAGGCTGAGCAAGTGTCCGTGAAGTAGGGTGTTGAGTCCTTTGGGAACAAGCCAAGGAGTGGTATAGATGGATCATATGGTAGTTTTATTTTTTTTCAGCTTTTTGAGAATTATCCACACTGCTTTCCAGAGTGGTGAAGCAAGTTTCTTAGCCCACCAACAATAAGTGGGGGTACTCCCTCTCCCCACATTCTCGTCATCATTTATTGTTGGTTGTTTTTGTTGCTCTTTGCCATTCTGATTAGGGTGAGATGAAGTCTCAAAGTGATTTTGATTTTAATTTGTATTCCCCTAATTCCTAAGAGTGATAAATAATTTTAAGATATTTCTTCTTTTGAGAACTCTTTGTTCAGATCTGTAGAACACTTTATGAATGGATTGGGGTTGCAGGGGTTGAGTCTTTGTTTTCTGAGTTCTTTATATATTCTAGATGTTAATCCTGTGCCACATGTATTGCTGACAAAGATGCTCTCTCATTCAGCAGGCTTCCTCTTTACTCGATTAATTGTTTCTTTACTTGTGCAAAAGCTTTTTTAGTTCTTTGAGGTCCCGCTTGTTAATTGCTGACCTTAATTCTTGGGCAAATGGAGTCCTGTTCAGGAAGTCTTCCTTGCACTTAGATCATGTAAGATATACTATGTTTTCTTCTAGCTTTATTTTTCAGTCAATTTAAAGAGATAAATGTGGGTGGCTTCCCACTGCGTTTCTCCAAAGCGGGCTTTCTCTATCACACAGTTGTGTTTTGTCTGAGCTGTGCTCATCCAGGGCCTGAGATGGTCCCTTTCTCTTCCTTCCTTACTCCTGCACTGAAATAGGGAACTGAGAGACTGAACCAAATGACCAGAGATACAACAGAGCCACGGGGAACCATAATACCTGCAGCCCCTGAAATCGGCCTCCTCCCAGCAGCTTGGCCAGGAAGCCTGATTTTTCTGGAAAAGTGGTTGTTGCCTAACGGTTCCCAGAGAGCTTTCATGAGGCTGATAACTCCTGACTTCTGTCAGGGTTGATAAATTGGCCGAGTGTGAGTCACCCCAAGAATACAGCCACAAAAGCACACAATAGGCTCGAACAAGAAAAGGCTTTTCTGGCTGCAGACTTCTCAAAGCCAAAGTTGTTCCTAATCCTGTTTGACTTGGCAGTTGGGAGACAGCTGGATATTAAGCCGTGCCTATCTGTACAGTGAGAAGCCCTTAGCGACTTCCTCTCTCTGAAAAGTCGTGGGGTTTTATTTTCCTACAAGTCACCCACCTTTCCACTTCTTTCTCTCTTTATGTCTAACCCTGCATTCTGTGCGGTAAGCTTGCCCCCGGTGTACCTGGTAGTTAAATATGAGAGAAAAGGGTGAGTGCGTCTAACAAAAGAGGTCGTTTCTGAGCAGGAACCTCAGCAGGATGGCTGCGGTGTCGGAGATAAATTCTCCGCGCTGATCTGAAAGCAGCTCTCCTTTCTGGGTCTCAGGTATAATTATTTTAAAGTGTTCTTGTGCCCAGGGAGAGAAGCGTGTGAAATGGCTTCTTTTCCGAGTAATTTCTCCACTTTTATTGCTGTGCTCAAGTCTGCCATTGCTGTCTGTCAGTTCAATTAGCTGCTGACCTGGCGTATCGGGGGACAATTTATTAAATGTATTGAATGGTGTACTGTGATGAGTTTGCCAAGGGCTGTGGGAGAAACAAACTTGTGTGCTTAAGTACATACGATGGACTAAGCAAGATCTTTGGTGTCACAAAAGGCTACAAAAAGAGAGCGCAGTTTGGTACTCTCTTCATTGGAGCTCCAGGGAATAAGGCTCCTGAGTAAGAAAGCAAAAATACAGGGGAGAGGAAGACAGAATTAGGATGCTGGCTCTTGGGGCAGGTGGAAGGGAGCATCTCTCTGTTCACAGACACCACCTTGCACCCAATTTGTATGCAGAGCAAGGACCCAAGTATTACTGAAGTTATATTTTGTTCTGTTTTTGAGATAGGATCTTTCTATGTAGTCTTCTTGGCTCTCCGGGAACTTACTACGTAGACCAGGCTGGTCTTGTACTCATGGAGATCCACCTGTCTCTGCCTCCCAAGGGCTAGGGTTAATGATGTCCTTAACTACACCAATGTTGCTGGGATTCTTTTTAAATTTTTTTTAATTATTTATTTATTTATTATGTATACAATATTCTTCCTGCGTGTATGCCTGAAGGCCAGAAGAGGGCACCAGACCTCATTACAGATGGTTGTGAGCCACCATGTGGTTGCTGGGAATTGAACTCAGGACCTTTGGAAGAGCAGGCAATGCTCTTAACCGCTGAGCCATCTCTCCAACCCCTGTTGCTGGGATTCTTAATATTTTCAGACTCATTCCAGATTTGGGTTTGTCTTGAGACCGGCAGATACTTAGGGAAGTTTAAGTCCATGATCAATAAGGTCTTCCAAATGCTGTCCAGTGTTTCTCAGAAAATGGCACCATGGTGTCTACCCAGAAAGGCATGAAAGCAGAGCACAGGAAGGGTGCACTCAGGAACCTGCACTGTGCTCCTGTGACCACACAAGTAGGTGTGGGTTGCTCCACTCGGTATCCTTAGGACATGAACCCAGATCTTAGGCGAGGAGTTTTCAAACATAAACCAGCCTCTCTTGGGCCATCTAGTGATAACCAGATAGAGTGCTGTCTCACCATGGAACAATCTTTGAGCCCCAGAAAGGGATGTTGGGCTGATGTATGCTACAGTGTGGATGAGCCTTGGAGCACTAGGCTATGAGCAAGAACCAGCAGCACAAGGGGTCACAGTGTGGGCCGCTTCCTCCAGGCCATGAACACAAGTGACTACGGAACAGCCGTGGGGGTGAGTGGTGGTTCTGCTTTGCTGGCCCATGGCTCCGATAAAACACCCTTGACACAGACCCATTTGGGAGAGGAGAGGACTCGTTTTAGTTCACACTTGCAGATACCAGTCCACATTTGAGATAAGCCCAGGCAGGAACCAGAAAGGAGCACTGATTACTGGCTCATGCTCAGCCTCCTTTCTCATAAAGCTCAGGTTCACCTGTCTAGGGATGATGCTGCCCACAGTGGGCGGAGCTCGCCCACGTGCATCATAATCAAGATAATCTCCCACAAGCACGGCCACAGGCCAGGGTGATCTGGGCAATCCCCCTATGAACACTCCCTCAGATGACCCTAGACCATGTCGAGTTGGCAGCTGAAGGTAGCTAGGATAGTAATAAAGAGAATGTTCCAGAAGTACAAACTGACTGTGGTCCTACAAGGTTGCCTGTGAACTAAGGATCACTAAATGGTAAATTTAAAGTGACTTAAAAGGTGAATTTCCCTGTTGTGAATTTTGTATCCAGTAAGCTGCGCCCCTGGGAGGACGCAGGTGCTGGGATCCTCCTTCATCACCCCAGTCTGTGATGGGACAGGGCCTGGGAGTTGCACTCTTAATGCAATGTTAACACTGCGACCACACTCTGAAAACCACTGGCCTAGGCACATGTTGGGATGTAGGCAGGTGAGTCCCAAGCCTCTGAGGCTGGGCATCAAGTGTATGCTGATCGCTGGCTGCACTTCAGACGTTCACCACAGGGACCCTGAGGCTGACTGCGGATAACAGCAACGTTTAATCACTGAACGTGGAATCAGAAGACTTGCTCAAACCCAGTGTCTGTCAGCCCCTAACTAGATATGCATCCCTTTGCAAATGAGGACAATATTCTCCTGGGATTGCTTTGAATGGATAGTTAGACAAATATCCACTCAGTGACTAGTAAATTTATCACCTTGTAATGGGAATATTATGCCAGGCAAAACAATGCTCAGTTGACAAAATTAACCCGTGGCCCCCCCCATATGTGTCACAAATAACCATGTACCCTAATTCTAGGACCATTTCCTGGGAATCCTATAGAGCATAGAGAAATGGTTGGAAAGATGGAGGAGGCGTGAGGAAGTCAGCTAGGAATGGGACTTGTTATTCAAGACTTCATCCTGAATAACACTGGGCAGTACTCAGGCCATGTCTGAATTGTCATCTCCTCAGTATAGCATGATTAATAACAACCCAGAGACCAAAATTGGGGTTCAACCTAAAGGTCAGAAAAGCAAAACAACCAGCCACTTGCTCTTACCTCTATTGCAGTCCAAAATGGTGATCCTGCCTCCTAGAATCTCAGAATGAGACTGTGTCTGAGAGCTGTCTCCTCCCGTCTCTAGGGCTGGAATTAAAGGCGTGCACCACTACCACCCGGCAAACTAGTGTGATCACTGGGATTAAAGGTGTGTGTCACCACTGTCTGGTCTGTACGGCTGGTCGGTGCATCTGTTTTGCTCTTTGAACTTCAGACAAGCTTTATTTATTAAAAATACAGATGAAATATCACTACAGCTTCGCAAGTGGGTGAGCAAATATGGGAGTTGGGAAGCTAGCTTCCAGATCAGCGTCTGCCATCAGAGAAAGTTCCAAGGCAGCAGGCCAGGAGGCAGGGACGCACGTGGCCTTGCTGAGCATTCTGAGCTTCGGTTCCCTAGTATGGCTAAACCACAGTGACAGCCTCCATCAGTGGTCACACCACAGGCCCTGCTGTGCCACCGAGAACAGATTCTAAGCCTGTCTCAGGGTTCACTGGCTTGTCGTTCATACTAGTAATCAGGGAACCCATGACTGCATGAACCAGTAGTCCTCAGTGCTAAGCACTCAATGGCCCTGTGAGGTGGAAAAAATATTCTGCTATGTGTAGATCAGAATAGTACTGTAATGAGAACAATCTAATATTCTGGTTCTGTTCAATATCCCTTCTCTTCTGAGACCTGAAAGAACTTCAGATTATTAAATTTTGTGTGGGGAGTGGAGGTCAGGGTCCATCAGCTTTAAGTTTTGATGCTTTCTTAGCCCTGAACACTATCCACTGAGCACCTTAGTGACTTAGGGAAAATGTAGTCTGCTGAAAGTTGGGAAAAGGAAAGTGCCTCCGTCGACGCTGTGACATTATATTGCCATCCTCTAAATGTCTCTATGGGGAGGTAACTCCTGGGCATGCGAGACACCAGGCCTGCCTCCTCATGACGTCGCAAACCCTTCTGGGTTTCTGGCAAGCTGGCCCATATCATCCTTGTTGCCTGAAGAGATGAGAGAATGTATTTGTAAAACAGACTGGCAAGGCACCATGGGTAAGGACACTCTGGTGTCTTCCCACCATAGCAGGACTTTGTCCTTGGCTATAAATGACAAGGACTGGCTGGGGGTGCTTTTCTGGAGAAGGAGCTGCTTCTAAATGTGTGCATCTGCCTTTTCACTGATGGATATTCCACCAAGAGAAGTAGCCCGCTCCCATGGCGAGCCCTTTCCAGGATGTGTCCACGCTCTTTTCATCTTGCCCTTTGGAGTGGCTCATTTTCTCCCTTCACAGGGAGCTCTCCTTGGGGGATCTACCCTCTCCCTTAGCACAGTGTGCATCTCCGTTACTTATTCTCTTCAATATCTTCCTTCGTAATGGGATACTTTGTTCCTGGATGTCCTTACCTCTCTGCCTGCTGGAACAAACCTTGACCTCTCTCTTCTCTCTCTCTCTCTCTCTCTCTCTCTCTCTCTC
>NC_022015.1:26742055-26748103 GCF_000317375.1 Microtus ochrogaster | reverse complement strand
TGTGTGTGTGTGTGTGTGTGTGTGTGTGTGTGTGTGTGTGAATATTTTCAGAATAACTGCATGATAGGGTCACATTGCTTTTCTTCCCCTAACTGCCCAAAGAAGGTTCAAGAATAATCCATCAGAATGAAATAGTCAATGGTCCCTTCCAGGAGAAATCACAAAAAAAGATGAATCAGGAAAAACTGTCTCCAGGCAGAAAATGTCCCTCAGCCCCATCTCTGTCCTCCAAAGAACTGTACCATAGATGGGGATGTTATCAGAGCTCTCTGTCAAGTGGCTCAGAGTTGGAGCATTTGCCTGCCATGCCTGGTTACTACCCGGTACCAAAGAAAAGGAAAAATTATTCGAGAAAGGGTTATTGGCACTGGAGATGGCCAAAAGACCCCAGGTTGGAGGAGGAGCAGGGGGCCATGGCCAGAAGTCCCTGGGAGTTTTATCGAGCTAGACTAGAAAGGCCAGGATGCCAAGGCTTTGGGGTAAGGGTGACCTCTGTGAAGTGTGTGAGTGACCCCTCAGGGTCAGCAACTTTATTAAAACCTTACCTGGTATCTCAGAGGACAGTGAAGTTTTGTGGTTCCAACCGAGGCACCCTAAGGAATTGATGTCTGAAAGTCAGTGGACAGCCTTGAATCTTGGTCCTTACTTGCCACCTTGTTTGAAACAGGATCACTTGGCTTTCTACTGAGCACAGGCTACCTGACTCATAGGCTCCTGGGGATTCTCTTGTCTCTGCCTCCCTTCTTATCATGGAAGTCCTGGGACTAAAGGCACATACTACTGCTTCATATAGGTTCTGGGGATCTGACCTGAGGTCCCCCCACTTTTACTGTGAGCTCTTTACCAACCGAGCCATCTCTGCAACACTCTGTCTCTTCTTCATCACCAAACCCTCCCCCTCAACTTTTCCTGCAGTCTTTTCTAATTGACTTGGGCACTCTCCAGAGACTGCTCTCTTCTAGAGGAAGTTGGTCATAGTATGTCACCACAGTACCTAACTATGTATGTCAAAGAATGAACTGTAGGCCCCAGCTTCCTCAGGGAGGGGTGCTCTCAAAAGGAAGAAAAGGCCTGACCTGGTCCTTACCCAAGCTTCTTTGCAAAGGAGAGCTGCCCTCAGCGCCTTGTGTAATGCCCTGGCCTCTTCCACACCAAACCTTTCTAAAATGAAAATGTAATACTCTATTGTTCACTGGAGCTTTCCCGCAGTATTGTAATACCAGCGATAATCTATCTGCAAGGAGACTTAATAAGAGTCCCAAGGAAACTCTTGTCACAGCCCTGCTCATCAGTCTCAACTTATCTTCCCATCCAGCAGAGCCAGACTCGACTTCATTTGTTTATTTGTGGTTTGACTTATACTCCGGTTAACCTAAGAGTGAGCGATAGGGGAGGGGTGGAGGGATAGTGTCATCAGCTTGGCTGCATGAACCCTCAGGCCCCAGAGATGTTACCAAACTAAGTCATGATGTGGCAGTTTCTCTGCCATATTTAGGGAGATGTAGCTGCTTGTGTCGGCCTGGCCAGCTGATTGAGATCCAACAAGAACGTCATCTTGCAACTGTCTCCATGGGGAGGTATGCCTGGGCATGCTGGACAGTAGGCTTGCTTCTTCACTAAGTCATAAAACCTTCGAGGTTTCTGGCAGGCCTGTCCTTGTCTTCAGTGCCTCAAGAGATCAGAAAAATGCTCGTGTAAGAGAGAACGGTATGCTCTGTGCTGGGCAACTATATTAGTCTGTGTTCTGTTGCTATCACAAAATGTTTGAGGGTGCATAGTACATAAAGAAAAGAGGTTTATTCGGCATATAGTTTAGAGCTTGTTCAGAGACATGGTATCACCCTGGTACAGGCCTCATGGCAAAAAGTATCACAGTGGCAAAAAGCATGCAAGAGGAAGCAGTCACGTGGCAAGACAAGAAGCAAGACTGATTCTGAAGGCAAGCTTATTCTTTCGATGTCTCATTCTAGTGAGAACTAGTCAGGGTCTTTCAGGAGCTCCTTTCCTTCTGGTGGTGGCACCCCTCCTTCCAGGAGGCCCCACTTGTGCAAGGCCCCTCACCTCCTAGCAACAGAAGTATATGACCCCTGGGGACTCGCTAACCCATACCTATAACCCCAGCTGCTGTAGGAAAGGATTCCCAGTTTTCTGCAGCTCACATGGTGTCTCCATCCCAGTGAACACTCGGGAGCTCTAGGTTTTTCTCTCTCTGGGAATCAGGACCGGGTACCACATGCAGCTCCTCCAGCTCTTGGTCATTGGAGAGAGGGGAAGGAAGTCATAAGGGAGGAATAGTCAGTTCAGCACCAGCATCGCTTCTGTGTGCAGCCCACTGCCAAGAGTTAGTCACAATGTCCACGTGGGTGCCAAGTGCCTGGACAGCTTCTCTAGACCCCAGAAAGGGACCAGCACTCTGACTGACCGCACCACACCCATTGTAGCCCTGGAATTTATAGGCAAGGCAAGAGCAAGGCCTGTGTTTCTAGACCACCTCCATTTGCTTAAAGCTGTGCCAGGAAAAAGACAGTGACTTTTCTTCTCAGGCATGAATGCCAGTACCAACCTGATCTACGGTAGGACAGACCACATGTCCCCTGGACCCATGGAGCCAATAAGCACCACCATGTGTTCCATTATCCTCTTTGCATATACCAATAAAGACATGATGTATGTCTTTGTTATAAATTCTAGACCCTAAGACTTCATTTCCTACAGCATCACCTCTGGGGTGGTTTGGCTAAGAATGGCCTCAGTAGGTTCATAGGTTTGCATACTTGGTCCCCAGTTGGTAGAACTGTTTGGGAAGGATTAGAAGGTGTGGCCTTGTTGGAAGAGGTGTGTCCCTGAAGGTGGGCTTTGAGGTATAGAACATGCTTGCTGTTCCCAGTCTGTCTCTGTCTGTCTCTCTGTCTCTGTCTTTCTGTCTTTTCTCTTCTCTCTCTCTCTCTCTCTCTCTCTCTCTCTCTCTCTCTCTCCCTCTCCCTCCCTCTCTCCCTCTGCCCCCCCTTTACCTCTCTCTGCCTCCTGCCTGTGGCTCCAGATGGGAGCTCTCAGGTATTCCTGCCATCACACCCTTACACCACCCTTATGGGCTCTAACCCTCTGAAACCATAAGCCCAATTAAAATTATTTCTTTTATAGGCTGCCTTGGTCACGGTGTTTTATCACAGCAATAGAAAAGTAACAAATACAGCCTCCCTGAAGAACTACTAATAGCACTGTGATATGACTGTGTCCAAAGCTATTGCTATGAGACGACCACAAGATCCCTTCTCTTTTGACAAAGCCCTTCTTCCTCACCGTATGGGAATGAATGCCAGGACTGTCTTGACAGCTGTGTTTAAGCAGACTCTGTTCATTGACATAGCTGTGAGCAGCTGTACGTCACTACCAGGAGGCATCCTGGGCCGAGGACCCTGAGGGCAGAGAAGGCCACTGGGGCCCGTGACTCACTGAGGCCTTTCCTTCCCAGGTTCCCGTTCCCCATGGTGTTCAGCAGCTGTAGCAGGAAGGACCTGGAGACTAGCCTGGAGAAGGGAGTGGGGATGTGCCTCTTCAACCTGCCAGAGGTCAAGCAGGCCTTTGGGGGCCGGAAGTGTGGAAATGGCTACGTGGAAGAGGGAGAAGAGTGTGACTGTGGGGAACCAGAGGTAAGGGGACCCTCTCCGTGGTACCTACTGTCGCCTCTGCCCGGGAGGAGGGGGAGCTTGAGCGAGCTCGGGCAGCAAAATGAACATGCTGGAAATGGGCAAAAGACTAGAGAGATAGCTCACTTGGCAAGGGGCTTGCCATGCAGCCAAGAAAACCTGAGTTCCTAAAAGCCCTCATGGAAAAGCTGGGTGTGGTGGTTGTGTGCCTGCAGTCCCAGCACCGGAGAGGCAGAGATGTGCAGATCCCAGAAACATACCAGCCAGTCAGCCTCATCCAATGGCTGAGACCTAGAAGTCCCAGTGAGAAACCTTAGCCGCTCCCCCACACACAAAATAAGTGGCAAACTGGAGCAAGGATACTTGATGTTGATCTCTGGCCTACACACGCGTGGGGGAGGAGAGGGAGATAATGAGTTGGTAGTGTGGATGCTGCTATAATCGAGATTCTCTGGAAGAGTCCCATGTGGCTACCTTGGACAAGCTCCCCATTGTGGGTGGCTTTCTGGAGCGTTAGCCATGTACAGAGTTGGCTGTATCGCTAGGTTTTAACAAGGGAGTGCCTTCTCCTCTGTTGAAGGGTGCTTCCATTCTTAGGGTGATGAGGATGCGAACAATAAAAAGCAGTTAGCTCAGAGTTTCTTGGAAAGCAAAGCCCCGGGAGTCTAGCTTCTGGGGGTTCTTAAGTCCCAGGGCTTTCTCTTTGCAAAGCCTGCTGTGGACAAGAAGTGTGGATAAGCAGCGCTGAGCTGGGCGCTTTCTGTCTAGCTGAGATTGTTCTTCAGCCTCCTCTGTGTGCACAGCTGAGGCTCCAGAGGATCCAGCCGTTCAGCTTGTTAGTGCTCGGAAGCAACGAGAAAAAGCAGCCAGCGTTTGCAACCAGCAGTAAGCTTATTGAACCCTGCTTTCCCGCCAATCTCTGGGAAGTTTCTCATTTGTATAGGCCCAAGATAAAGCTGGTAAACATAAAACACGTAAGTCATCCCCCCCCTCTAAATAGTCTTGAGAAAGAACAACAAAGAGAACACTACTACCTCGCATGTGAGTCTAGCTTCTAAGGGCTCCTAAGTCCCGCTAGGCCCTAGACTAGCCTTGACAAGTGCCTCACACACAACGTGGAGGAGATGGTATTTGGAGTAAATCAAAGCCCAGGGTTTGCAGAGCAACTAAGATGGGGCTCCTTCCATGAGGACATATGCAAGCCAGAGTGGGAGACAGGTCTGAGGCAGGCCCATACATAGGTGGCTTCACAATGGCTCAAGAAACCAGCATCTCAGAGGGCTCCTTGGGAATGCCATGCCCAGGAAACAAGGGAAGCCGGGACAGGAAGCCTAAGCAGCTCATATATTCCTGTGCTCATCACAGGAATAATAGAATCTTTATCATAGCCTGTCTCCAAGTCCCCGAGGAGGCTCCTCCGTGCCAGCGGGAATGCTCTTACTCTCACAGGTTCTGAGAGAAAATGCACAGCACTTGGGGGTAGGGGTAATCAGATGGAGTGAGGAGAGACAGAAATAGTTTTGTGTCCTTGACAAACTCAGAACTTCTCCGTGATAATGGCCTTGTCCACAGCGGTGGTTAATTTTGCTCACAGCGAGCAGGGAGCAGTTGCCGGCTAGGAACAAGTCCTAATTATAGTCTTACCGAATGGCTTCAGGATTAGCAAAGGGAAAAGTGAAGCCATCGTGGGATAGCGTGTACAAAGGAGAAAAGTCCCTTGGAGGCCTTGTTAATTGCTTAAAGAAACAACCCAATTAGTTTAAATTACCCACATTTCTCAGGAGAGGCCATGTTGACTTAAGATGGTTTGTCTTTGATCTGAATGCCTTATAATTATTTATTAATGCAAGTAAATCGGATGGTTCTTCCTGGAATCATGAACGCTGGGATTTGGAATGACTCCACTGGCAGTTATCCACCCCATCTGCCTTCATTAGCATCCACCACTGTCTCTGTGCCCACAAGTACCATCACTGCCACATTCATCCTCTCCACACCACCATCCTCAGACTGCCATCTGTACCGTTAACTGCCATCCCCACCTCCAACATACCTGCACCACCACCCCGCTCACCATTGCTGCCACACCAGTGTCCCTACCAGCATCGTCACCATTGCTGTCATCACATCCTGACCATCATCACCCAACGTCCTCAGTGTTATCACCACCAGCACTGCACCAGCATCAGAATCCTCACCACCAGCACTAGCATGGCCATCACCACCAGCACTGCCCCAGCATCCTCACCACCAGCACTGCACCAGCATCAGCATCCTCACCACCAGCACTGCCCCAGCATCCTCAACACCAGCACTGCACCAGCATCAGCATCCTCACCACTAGCACTAGCCTGGCCATCACCACCAGCACTGCCCCAGCACCAGCATCCTCACCACCAGC
>NC_022015.1:26730428-26741955 GCF_000317375.1 Microtus ochrogaster | reverse complement strand
ACCACCAGCACTGCCCCAGCATCCTCACCACCAGCACTGCACCAGCATCAGCATCCTCACCACCAGCACTGCACCAGCATCAGCATCCTCACCACCAGCACTGCCCCAGCATCCTCACCACCAGCACTGCCCCAGCACCAGCATCCTCACCACTAGCACTAGCACGGCCATCACCACCAGCACTGACATATCAGGGGATCCCTGTGTTCCTATTGCCAGCTACTCATGTCATGCTCCTCCATCTCCACAGAAGAATCCCACAGCAATGGATAGGTGCTTGATCTCTCTCCAGGGACCTCACTACACTGTGTTGATTGTGACAAACTCATTAGATAAAGCCAAAATCTTCTTGCATGTAGTTCCCAGCTTGGTATTTCTATAGTTAGGGTTCTCCTTTTTTCATAAAGAGGTTTCTTGATATTTTAAGAAAACTCCCTTCTCCTTATCTGAAGCTCTTCCTCCCTAGAAATTTGCTAACATCATAGTGAACAATAGCTCACTTGTGTCATATTACCATATTTTTTATGTTTTAAGTCTAGGTTCAGATGTCCATTATACCTAGCCATGTGTCCTAGTTTCTATCTCTTGCTGTGCTAAAACGTTCTGACCAAAAGTAACTTGTGGAGGAAAGAATTTCCTCAGCTTACATTTCCAGGTCACAGTTCATTATTGAAGGGAGTCAGGGTAGGAACTCAAGCAAGAAAAACAGAAGCAGAAACCAGGAGGAGCACCCCTGTGGTCTCACTCTCTGGACCATGCTCAGACAACTTCCCTTTCCAGCCCAGAACTACCTGGAATGGGCACTATCCACAGTGAGCTAAGCCATCCTAAATCAACTCACAGTCAAGACAACCCCCTACAGACATGCCCAGTCTGATCTTGGAAATCCCTTGACTGAGTGTCCCTTCTCAGACAACCCCAGGCTTACAAGAACACTAAGCTGCTTTGCCCAAGACTTCCATTCAAACCTGTTACCTGGGCTCTTTTGTCTGGTCCCCTGTGCCCAGGTCCTGCAGACACTCCTTCTGTTGCTAATCACACCAAACGCAGGGAATGGCAGATCAGTGTGACATACACCAGCACACAAGCCTGCATGTGCTCCCTCACTGCCAGAAGCTCCATTGTGTCCAGGAGAGTGCACTGTAGCTCATAGTGACCAAGAATCTCCATCTGCTTCCCACAGCCCAAGAAAGGCTATTTAGTGCTTATACACGGTCTTCAATAGCTTTGTTATTCTTTTTATTTGGAGACCTGACATTCATTGGTTCTGTTGTTTCTCTGCTGACTACTAAAATAGTAAATGCACCAATAGGCAAGGAATTTGTCTCTTCTGTGAAATCTGGTAGTACATAAATAGATTTGAGGTAGTTAAAAAATTGTTTTTACCTTCTGGTAGAAGGTATTAAGGATTCCCTGATAAACCGCCCTTCCAACTCACAAGGCTGGGAACGCTGCCCCATCCCATGAGAGTCAGGAGGATACCAGTCCCTCTCACATCTTTTAAACGTCATTATCTTTCTCACGTGATGGATCCCCTTTGAAGTCGTTCCACTTGGCTACCTTCCCATTGGGGCTGCTGCTTACATTACAAGTGATTTGAGGGGTGGCAGGAGGAGCCCTCACAAGTGTGTTAGACCCAGATATCAGATGACCGCTTTAACTCAGCATTGCAAGGAAGTCTCCGGCTCAGCTCCTATAACATTCGGGAAGTCACTAAGACCACAGCAAGCTGAGCGGTGCTGCTGCACACCCAGGGGCACTGGTCCAGGATGCAATTAATGGGATCCTTAAGAGGGAAAACATTTCTAAACTTGTATAGAGCTGTAAGCCCATAAGCTGAAAACCCTCCCTGTCATGAAAGCCGCCGCACTGACTTCTGGTTGGCAGCTTTATCTTACTGTGTACATTACATGTCCCGGATGTTTACAGAGTCCTCAAGCGGATTTAAAATTTAACAAGTTTGGAAGTATGCATGGTAGGAGCAAACGTAAACACTGCGTGAGAGATCAGTCTGTGGGGCTCCGTGGCGGATGCTGAGCAGGTGTCTGGGGGCGCCCTACATCTTCCCAATCACTGGCAGATTTATTAATTACATCTATAAGACCAAGAAGAAATTCATTCATGAGAGATATTTTTCAGGAGTAACCAACTATACTGTTAGACATGGACACGATTAGCTTCATGCTGGCTGGCCAGGTGTAAGTTTTTCAGAATACATCAAAAATTAAAGAATGTTGAGGTCTTAGGCAGCATTAAGCATTCTGTGACATTTTCTTCTAAATCGCACAAATTCCAAGCTTCCAGGAGGCTCTAAAGCTCATGGGCTTCAGGGATTGCCTACACAAATGGGTGCAGGCCTTCGGCTAAGACAGGCAAAGGGTGTTGATCCCTGTCTCTATCAGAAAGCCGTGAGCTCACGTGGTGCACTGTCTCTAAAGGAGTTGAATTTCTTCTTCACTTCTGTTTCAGAGGGGATAATATAGCTCAATTTGTGTGTATTTAGATCCCCTGAAAATGGGCATGCTCAGGACAGATGTGGTAGCATAATCCTCCAATCCTCACACTAAGGAAGAAGAGACTGGGGGATCACCCACCAAGGGTTGGGGCCAGCCTGTCTACAAAGGAAGTACCATGCCAGCCAGGCCCACAGAGACCTTAGCTCCCAAAACAAGAAAGAAGGCTGAGGATATGGCCCAGTTGGTAAAGTTCTTGCCTTGCATCCATGAGTCCTTGGACTTGATTTTAAAAAAAAAAAAATAGTATAAGAGAAAAGGAAGGCAAGAGAAAGGAGAAAAGAAGGCAGGGAGGGGGGAGAGTGGCCAAAAAGGAAAGGGGGGAGAGAGGGAGAGAGGGAGGGAAGGGAGGAAAGACGGATGGGGGAAGGGAAAAAAGTAAATAAAATGAGAACTCCTACCCCAGCACCCTTTAGCCTCACTCTGATGCCCAGTGCTCTCCCCAGAATATCCTAGGCCGAGGACTTACCTTTGCTAAACAAGGGTTTACTCCTCACCCACCTGGTACACCACAGGGAACTGTCCTGAATGTTTTTCCTCTTGGTGCATCTGCATACTCCAAATCAGAAGTAGACCCCCCACCCATTTTTTTAAACAAATACACCAAAGAAGTGCTGTACCACTGGGCTGCTCTCCTATCTCTCAGAAGGGTTCATTCTTGAAGAGTAAGGGTCACATCCATGCATGGTTTTTTGTTTTGTTTGTTTTTAATTTTGTTTTGCTTGGATTTTGTTTTGTTTTTGAGACGGCATTTCTCTGTATATCTGTGGCTGTACTGGAACTCACTCCATAGACCAGGTTAGCCTCTTACTTACAAAGATCCCCCTGTCTCTCTCTGCCTCCCAAGTGCCGGGATTAAAGGCCTGGCCTGTGCCAACACTGCCCTGTCCATGCATGTATTTCGAAATGAGCAATTTCCAAGCCCTTCGATGATTCTGACACAGCTCACTGCACCATGCCCTGCAGGAAGAATTCCCAGGGAGCTGCTGACCTGAAGCGCTCCCGGCTTCCCTCCCCTAGACCCTCCCCCCATGAAGGACTCTTGAGGGCTCCTGACTTCTCTTAGCAACAGCAGACTCCTTGGTTCATAAACACTTACCAGACACTTTGCTCCTGGGCCAAGGAAAGCAGGTCTGGGCCAGGTTTTCAGCTCAGGATCTGGGCACCTTAGCCTTTGCTGTCATTTAAGGGTGTGACATTGGCATTCTGAGAGTCACCATTCCACATGACCCTTCAAACGGATCCCATTGTGCTCCTCAGGAATGCACCAATCGCTGCTGTAACGCCAGCACCTGCACTCTGAAGCCGGATGCTGTGTGCGCGCATGGGCAGTGCTGTGAAGACTGCCAGGTGAGTCCAGCATGGCTGGAGGTTTCTGCCTGGTTTGGGTGGCTCCCGTCTGATGCAAGGGAAGTAGTATCGTCAGCTGCTTTCCCGGAGATCATCCTGGGAGGGAAGCTGCCCTTTCACCAGTCAGTACCATCTAGTAGCTCTTAGAACTCTCTGGTCCGGTAAAATGCACAGTTTAATTGCTAACTCTTGTGATAAATGGCCCACGGGCTAAAAACTAACAGGACTGAGAAAGCCAAGCTCAACCCTAATATTCCATTTGTGCTTGTGGGTGTCCTAACTCCATGAGAAAAGCAATGACAGGAGAGCCTAGCCTTACCCCTGCCACTCAGCCTCATGCCAGGTCCACCTGCCTGATGCCAGTGTCTGGCAGGTAGCAGAGAAGCCATTCTGGTGGTTCCTGGGACGTCTGCACCAACAGAAAGTGCGGACCACCCTGAACTGCCAGAGTGGCAACTGCCTGACTTGCTGTTTGCACTGCTCTGACTGCTCTTGCTTTGGCGTTTCTACCATTCATCCTGTTTATTCAGAATGCATGTCTAACGGGGAAGGCCTGAGCATTGAAGTTTTCCTAGGATAGGCATTTATGTCTTGATACTTAAGCAGTTGATC
Source organism: Microtus ochrogaster (assembly GCF_000317375.1). NCBI lineage: Eukaryota > Metazoa > Chordata > Mammalia > Rodentia > Cricetidae > Microtus > Microtus ochrogaster. Next base: position 26,737,480 of record NC_022015.1, on the reverse strand, counting down.
TTGGCACAAGGATTGCAGGAAGCTCCGTGATCCACCCCACCCAAGCACATCATTTAGAAGTGGGTTATAATGATGCATGTGTGCCTGTGTATGAGTGTGTATATGAGTGTTTGTGTGCATGTGTGTGTGTACATGTGTGAGTGTGCGTGTGCATGTGTATGTTATGTGAATATGTATGTGTGTGTATGCATGTGTGTGTGCATGAGTATGTGTATGTGAGAGCATGTATATGAGTGCATGTGTTTGTGTGTGTCTGTGTGCGTGTATATCTTCTCCTGATGCTTACTAATTTCTGGAAAATATTATAAGAAGTACCCAATACCCAGGTACCCAGTTACTAGTGCTGGAGAGTGCCAGGAAGGGGATGAACCTACACGGAATAAGGCTCAAGGTGGGAGGGATATGTGGGTACAACTGTCATCCACTTCTGTAGCTTTCCAGTAATCCCTTCCAAACTTCAGGCTTTCTAGGAGTTGGTGGGTAATTCACCTTGTTGCCTTTGGGAGTATGCAGGCCACCCAAGCCCCGGACTTAGTGGCCTTGACTGTGGAGCTCAAACAAGCTCCCCTGAACCTTCATTTCTTCAGTCTAAAAGATGAGCTGCTTGTCAGACAGAGGTCTAACAGCCCTCACTGATAGCCGCTACCACTGCTGCTTCTGCTGCCACCTCCTGGTCCTTCTCCCCATCCTCCCCCTATCCTTCCTGCCACTCCCCTTCAGTTTTCCCCATAAAGTGATAAAGGGAGCCCTGGTTCTTTAACTGGATGACAGTATAGCCCTGTTATTGAGAGTCTGATCTTGCTGATTTTGCTACCTTGCCTAAAAATGCCTGAAGATGAGGAAAGGCATGTGATGGTGTCAATAGCCTGAGAAAAGGGTCACCTCTTCAACAAGAGATTCAACAAGAGCCAGACTGTCTGCTCCTTGGGGAACCTGGTGTTACCTGCAGTCATACAGTAAATGTGACCTGTACAAAACCATTTAAGGAGAACTCTCTGCCATCAAAGGGGATGATGCTGAAATCCCCACCTGTTTACTCAACCATAGTAGGTGGCCTGTTGCAGTCTGCCCCAGGAGAGCTGAGGGCCGTTTCCTCCTACTTGGTACATGTGCCATAAGCCACCTTGTCATTTCAGCTGAAGCCTCCAGGGACTGCATGCAGACCCTCCAGCAATTCCTGTGACCTCCCAGAATTCTGTACAGGGACTGCCCCTCACTGCCCAGCCAACGTGTACCTTCATGATGGGCACCAGTGTCAGGGAGTGGATGGTTACTGCTACAACGGCATCTGCCAGACCCACGAGCAACAGTGTGTCACACTCTGGGGACCAGGTACGTGGCCGCTTCCAGTTCTGTAAGGGACAGTGAAGGACGTATGCTCTATGTACATGAGTCTGTCCTGGCTCCTGGGGGTATTCCTCCATGTAGGCCCATTCTGCTCTGCAATGAGGTTCAAACTCTGAGATGGGAAGTCTGCTTCTGCAGGAGGCGTGGCCACGGTGACCCATCATCTGGGCATAACTCTCACAGTGCACAGTCACTCCCGTGAGCAGATGCAGCCTTGATCTAAAGTCCCATTAAGGTTCTAAAAATGCAGATTAAATCTTAGGGCCCTGCGTGTATATCTCTTTGGGGCTCCCCTCTGAAGTCAGATTCAGGGTCTCCTCAGGCAGCCTAGACACTGGGGTCTTACTCCTTAAAAGCCTCACTACCCCAAACCTCACTACCAGGGGTTCTCAGTACCTAAGGACCTCACCCTGCCTTGCAGGCCTCACTGTCCCGGGGATTTATCACTCTAACCCTTATTACTAGGAGAGTTTGCCACTCCAGGGAGGGCCTCATTACCTAGCAGGCCTCACTGTCCCGGGGATTTATCACTCTAACCCTTATTACTAAGAGAGTTTGCCACTCCGGGAAGGGCCTCATTACCTAGAAACCATTCTGGATCTACTTCATTTACAGCTCCTGGGATCCTGGCTAGGAATCCCACTGGAGATGTTTTCTGAGTGTGTTACACTTCTTTCTTTCCATTGAGTTTGGCTGAGTCCTCACTTACAGCTAAGAGATGATCTCAGACCTGGCCAGAGGCCCCAGCGCCAGCAAGGCCACTATGGTCAGCCAGACTCAGACCTCAAGCTAAGCCAGCTCTGGGGGAAACCAGAAACTCTCTATAAGGCTCTGGTTTCCAGAGGAATAAGGGGAGTCAACCAGAGCAGAAAATGATGCCCAAACACTGAAGCCTGGTTTTAACTGCTGTGGGTACAACTCCCAAGCCTGGAGAGTTCTCAGTGCCCAGCAAAGATGCCCCCTCACTTGGAGCTTTCTGGGGAAGAAGAAAGTGTGGGCTGGTGGCTCCCATAAGCGGATGGGACATAAGCTTTATTCTACCTGGACAGGTAGAATAAAGAGTCCTGAAACTCCCAGTCCTTCACACTTCTTCTTTCGAGTCTCAGTGCTGGCTCCCTCACCTGATGCCCATGAGATTCTTAAGACATAGATAGGATACCACCGTTACAGCGACACACACCAAGAGACGTTTGTTATACACGTGTCAAATGGCCATAGGACTCTGAATGGGTTAGAGATTTCAGATACCTTGTAGTCAACCAAGGTCAGTTTAGGACACGGGTTTAGTGCAGCAGGCCTCAGACATCTCTGGTGGCCCTTCCACTCTCCCAGCCCTTCTACCGGCAGGAAGCTCCCATAAAGTTACAGTGGCTCTTCTTCTGTTGCTCCCTTTATGGGAGCTGGCCTTGGCCCGTGGAGCTTTTCAGTGCCCAGCTGTGCTATGATACCTGGCCCCAGCTCCAGCATGAGCTCAGATAGAACAGCACAGCATTCCCCAAACCACTGTGCTGTGTGGCTCTGCTGGCTGTCATGGTGACCAAAGCAGGTATTTATCCGTGGGAAATAAAAGGAGGGGGGGAGACAGACAAACAGAGATTGAGATCCGTGAGTTCTGATGTCAGTAAAGTACTAATCATGGGTATTTATCAGGGAAGCATAAGGACAAAGTCCTGATCCATTTTTTACATAAGTCTATGTAAACAGCCGAGCAGGGCAGCACAAGCTTGTAATCCCAGCTCCAAGGGACATAGAGACAGCGGATCCCTGGGGCTTGCGCTAGCCAGCCTATCCAGTCACCAAGCCCCTATAGGAGAGAGAACCTGTCTCAAAAATGAGGTCAAGAAGTAACAGAGAAAGACAGCCAACGTTAACCTCTGCCATCACATGCATATTCAAGGGGCAGGGCCAGGGAATGGGGACAGAGTTGTGTGCTCACTAGGCATGCAGAAGCCAGCCTGACTGACAGATGGGCTTCTCAGAAGCAAGAGCATCCACCTTCTTGAAGGCCCCCCATCTTGGTAGCTGAAACTGAAGTCTGATAGCATTATAATCTGCACACTGTCCTGAAGAGGGGGCATTTCCCCCAAGAGCCTCCCCCCAACACACACACACACTTAGTTCTTCTCTCTCCTGCCCACCTCCTCCCTGGTGCCTGGGACAGGTGGAATGGTTCTTTGCACTAGGTGCTAAGAAAATCAGGAAGTCCAGGTCTGGGGAACCACCTCAGGCAGTGACTTCATGGGTTTCAATGTGCCCCCACCAGACCTTTCTCAACACAGTTCGTAAAAGAACATCCTCAGCAGAGAGGGGAGAGGCAAGGCCTCTGGCTGACTGAGACCATGACTTCTTTGCCACCCCTCGCATTATGTCATGGCCCTTTCTCTCCATACCGGTGAGACTATCTAGTATGTTGATGACACTTTGAGAATCACCTGTAGTCAGGGCCTTAGCAACTCGTGACAGGAAAAGTCACAGCTTCCGTTTCTGGAGACCAGAGTCCTCCGATCCAGGTGCTGGGAAGACATAGCACGTCCAGAAACGTGGGGGAAGAATGTTGTCTGGCTGCCTTTTCCAGCTTTCCAAGGTCACCAATGTTCTCGACTCCCCGCCCCTCCTTCGTCAAGGCCAGCCTTGCAGTTGTCTGTCCGGCTCCTCTGACCTCAGCTTCTCTAGTCTTCTGGCTCTGCCCCTCCTGTTTCCCTTGCAAGTACCCATATGACTGTATTAGGCCCACCCAGGTCTCCATCTTTTCCTCTTCCCATCTCAAGATCTCTAAATGAATGTCTGCAAAGTCCCTTTCGTCCTGTAAGGTAACACACTGCTGGGGTCCAGGCTGGAGAGAATGGGCTGGTGTTGAACACTGAGGCTGAACCACTCTCTATTCCTCCAGAAAATTTCTGACCCTTCTTGGATCTCAGCTGTGAAGTGGAATGAGCATCCTACCTACCCATGCATGTAACATCCTCGACGGTAGCCCACGCTCTGTTCTGTCTAGTAGAATGCACGTACCAACAGACCTGGTGCTTGGCACCTGGTAAATCTAAACTTTAGTCAATGCGATGTGAGTGTGTTCTCAAGAGATGCTCAAGACTTTGTAGAAAGGCAAGATGCGATGGAGAGAGGAAAGACACCGCCTGGATTGAGGGTGGCGAGCAGCCAGGTTGAAGGAGTCTGAGAGGTCCTGCCCTGCAGCCATCATCCGGAAGAGGTGGTGTTTCTAGCATCCAGGATTGGGTAGAGGGTACAACGGGGTGGCAGGGCCAAGGCAGGAAGTGCAGCTAGTTCTGTTTGTGTAGAGCTGTGACTTGGACAGCAGCAGAGACCCTCCTCTGTCATTCATTCTCTCATTTGTTAAGTATTTGCTGACGTCCTGCTGGGTTGGAGATGCTGACTCAAGAGCCTGCTTGTGCCAGAGGAATGCACTGCCTGTTCCCTGCATGCTTTTCTCGGGATGTGACTCCCTCTGTCCCATCCTCCCTACAACTACCACTAAGCCCTTACCCTGTCCTGGGTGGATGTAGCCCCAGGGGCAGAGGTGACTTCCTGGGCTGGGGCCCTGGCCAGCCAGATGTGCTGGGCTGAGAGCCTTAGAGTGCTGCAGCGGTTGGTTCAAATGAACTTTCCATGATTCAGGAAGGAAGGCTTTGTCCAGGATACATTTGCGGTGTCTCATCTTCCCACTCCCAGATCTAGACCATGTTGTGCAAGGGTCATAGACGACCTCCAGGGAATGGGGTCACTCAGAACTCTAGGGCTCCTTGAGTCATTGCTTGGATGGCTATGCCTTTCGTACCCAGTGACCTGGCCAAGTTATTGAGTCACATCGAATTCTCCGGTTACATCCAGGGTGTCTGTTACTCACGCCTCGGAGCTGGCTATCCGAAGCTGACCGGATAAAGCCCTTCCTTCCAGCTAGCTATTCCCTTCTGAGATGGGCCTTTCTCAGTCCAGCATTAGATTCCAATAAAATCCTCCTGCTTCCAAGTCTCCCTAGAAATAAAGGCAGAGAAGATTCAAAGCATGTGCCTGCACCTCCTAAGTGGCAGCGGGACAAACTTTCAGAAGACCTCTGTGGGGTTTGTTCATTTACTTGTGTTTTTTTTTTTTTATCTAATTATTAGTAGTAGTATTGTTGAAGCTCTCCCTGTTGGCTGGGGAAGTTTTCTTTTCCAACCTGATTTTCTACCACATCTCGCGGTTAGCGTGTGCAAGTTGGGGCCAGGACTTGACATCAGATGTCATCCTCAGCCACTCCCCACCTTATTTTCTGAGACAGAGTTGCTAAAGAACCTGAATGCTGGCTTGGCTGGACTGGCAGTCAGGGAGTTCCAGGGATCCTCCTGTCTCGACTTTCCATTGCTGGGATCACAGGCATGTTCCGCCAGGCCAAGTTTTTTCCGTGGGTGCTGGGGATCGGAACTCAGGTCCTCACGCCAGAATAGCCAATACTTCGCCCATTGAGCTGTCTGTCTCCCTAGCTCACTGTCTCAAGATTTTAGATGTTGGCATCGCAGACATAACATTATCTGCAGTTCAAATGGGTATTGAGCTTCTTATTCCAGTTCAGTCTTAATATTCAGGAAGCTTTTCCGTTGCCATGGCATGACCTTTATTCCTGCTAAAATACAGCTGGGGTTTTTCCTCAGCCTGAAGATTGCCTTTCAGCAGTGCTGTCTGCCAGAGCCACTAGCCTAGTGATGGAGACCATTAGACTGTTAACATCATAGGTATGTTACATGATCACCACAGGCCAAAAGTCACCGATTTTCCCTTGGAGGGGCCCCCAAACTTGCTGTTAGTGTCCATCTTGTCAGTCACCAGATTCTATGGTCATTGATTTATGCCACATCAGCTGACCAGATAAGTTTTATGGGATCGTAAATATCCAGTGTTTATCTACAAGGCTGGTTTAAATAAGCCCGATTAAGTTGAAATCCACTCAGGGCCTTGTATGTACTGATGGCCTACTGTAACTGACGGTTGCTGAGGGGAAGAAAGGCTATTTTGCCAAGAGGCCGATTGTTAGGGAACCAGGAAAGCCTTGTTCCATCATGTGAGAAGGAAATGATGGCATTTGTTCATTTGGGCTTCATTCCCTGGAAAAGGCAAAGGTGACTTGGAGAAAACGGAAGGGCAGATGCCACCTGCTTATGTCAGTGCCTTTGTCTGTGGGTTTAAGTGACAGGAGTTGACAGAGAGGAGCAGACTGGCCCAGACTAGATCAGCGTGTTTGCAGATGAAGATCGTCTCAAGGAGAGGCTCAGAATGAGTAACCTTGGGGCTTCATTCAAAGCGCTGTCATCTTCACTTCCTCTTCAGAGGACACCATGACATTGAGAACTTCCAGACCCGGTTACAAGTGTGAGCCACTGTGCTCAAAGCCAAAACTGGCGATTAAAATGCAGAGCAGCATCAAGACTCCCTCCAAAAGGCTCAGCTTTATCTCCTGCTAGTGGCCAAGCACTGAGCGTTCCCTTATTAAGAACTCAAAGGCTTTAATTGATGTAGCACTGGAGCGATAAGAAAACTGTTGCCATTCTGTCCACGAGAGAGAGATGTGCAGTCTCTCACCTTCGTGAAAACACACAGTGCAGAAATTTTAAGCACAGCGATTTTAAGCCTGCATCTCTGCCTTTGCCGTGCCTTCATCTCTGCTTTTACCATGCCTGCATCCCTGCTTTTACCATGCCTGCATCCCTGCTTTT
>NC_022015.1:26678953-26729363 GCF_000317375.1 Microtus ochrogaster | reverse complement strand
CCTTTGCCATGCCTGCATCTCTCCCTTTGCCATGCCTGCATCTCTCCCTTTGCCATGCCTTACATGCCAAGACCTTTCAAATTCTTCACCATTCTGCCTCAGAGACAAGCACCAGCTGGCAGCTGGCATACAAAAGCTATGCCGAACACTAGCGTGTCACTCTCCGTATGGACTCAGTGAGAGGCTGAGAGTGCCAGCTCAGAAGGTCCTCTGTGATTTGGTTTCCTTTTTATCCCTTCCTCTTGATGATGGATCCTTTGAATGTCAAGATGCGTCCCATTTAGAATCCCTCTGCCCCGCTTCTCAGTTTTCGGACTTGAACTTCACCTCTGAGAGAACAGCAATTTATCTTTCCCAAAAGCAAAGCCTCTGTCTTCATGCATGCAGCTTTACGCGGAGCGACATGACAGCATTTCATCTGATGCCAGGGAGCAGGTGAAAATCCACAGCTGCAGAAGAGAACCCTGGGGAGATGTGTCCACGGCCCTGGTGTTTCATTTGCTGAGCACAAATGGCGGCCTCTGGGAGTGTTGGAGATAGGAGGCTGGCCCACTGGCCTTACGCTCATTTCTTCATGAATATCCTGCTCTTTGCAGTCAGTAGACAATATATATGGTAAATACAAGGAAGATTCATGAGAGAAAGAGGAAAATGAACAAGGATTATGCCCAGCCAGCTCCACGAAAAGGGAGAAGCAGAAGAAGGCCCCGAGGGACCCAGAAGCCCTAGATCCATTTAGACCAGCATTGACCCTATCCTGTGAGATAGATTGCTCTGGCCAGAAAGGAGTCTTAGTGTCCATCCCTCTGGCACTGCATGCGAAAGTCAGCACTTCCCTGACCATGTAAATGGTACTCCTATAAGAAAAACATAATGTTCCCGGAAGCAGGAGCATAGTAGATACATGAGGCACAACCGTCAAACAATCTCATGTCTTCTACACTGCGACTTATTATCAATAAAGCAGATTTCACTTCAGATCATCAGAGGAAAGCAACCTCTCTGCACTGGCTCTCCTATAAAGGGAGATACTCCATGGGAGGGTGTGGCTGCTGAGCTGCACTGGAGGGAACAATGCTAAGAAGTGCCCATGAGCTCTAGCTGGGGACATATTGGTCCCAGAAAGCAGCCTTGCAAGTTGGAGGTAGTCAGATGAGGCATGAGAACTGGACTAAGTTTCAACCGTTCACATCATTGTAAGTTTGATTCAACTTAATCTTTAGCCTTGAAATCCCTGTTTCTTGTAAGGGGTATCCCCTCACACCCCAAAGACTCTATAGTAGGAAACTTTAGACAATTGGACGAGGACCAGCATTTCTCATGGAGCTCTGTTCATTCCTTCCTGCCTTCCCGTCCCACCCCCATCATTCAGTTAAAAGAGCAGCTTCGGGGTGTTGATGGGAACTGCCAGTCTGGGACTGCTGGAGGATGGAGAAGGGGAAATATCATTCTGTGCTCTCCACAGATAGGAACACAGAAAAGGTACAGGGTGTGCTAGAGACATCGTCTGGGCCATGGTCAGGTGCCTCTTGTCTCCCAGTTTACAGTAGCAGAGGAAGTCATGGCCCTGCCCTCTTCCACGTGTCCATTTCCTTTGCCTCATCACAAGTCACTGCTTAGGTCATTGACAGAGACACATCCTGCTTACGCATGTGTCAGCAGCAACCTGTGACACAGAGCCTCCTGCTCCTTCAGCGCTTCCTGGTAGAGACACAAAGTTAATCTCAGCGGCCTGTATTGTTCAAGCTGCTGGGGAGAAAACTATATTGGCCAAATTTCTTGAAACTTGTTATCTTAGAAACTGACATCTCTTTACAAGTCATTTGGGAGGGGGTGGCATGTTTGTGTGTTCATATGCATGTTTTTTGTGCATGCGGGCAAGATATCTCATGTCATCCCCAGTCTTTATTTTCTGAGATAAACTCTTGCTAAACCTGGAACTCAGCAGCTCAGTCAGACCTAATGGCCAGCAGGTTGTAGGCATCCTCCTGTCTCTACCTCCTCAGCAGTGAAATCATGGGTGCGTGCCTGGCTTTGTACAGGGATACTGGGGATCTGAACCCAGCTCCTGAAAATCACTTTACCAATCCAGCCATCTATCCAGTCCCTCTCTAAACATCATCTTTGGGGATTTGTTTTTGTCTTTCTTAGGAAGAGAAGGGTCAACAAAAAGGCGTAAAACTACCAAGTGCCTCTCTGTAGTGTCTTTCCGTTGAAGGAAAATCCCTCTAGACACACACAGACTCTATTGCCCAATGGTCAGTATCTAAGAAGGAAGCAGGGAGCAGCCAGCATCATAGGCAATCAAGCTGTTCTTCAGAAAAGGGCTGGTGGACACAGACTCAAGCAAAGGAGATGAGACTCTATGGGAGAAAGGGAAGGAGATGCTGCAGAGACCACGTGGTCTTTTCCTGCAACACAGCATTAGTTCCTGTTGGGGCTGGTGTGCCTTAGCCAGGAGCTCCAGAAGACCTGCCTAAAACGCTTACTAGGAGTAAAGAAAGGAACGTGCCAGGTATGGTGGCACACACCTTTAGGTCCAGCACTTGGGAGGCAAGGGCAGGTGGATGTCTGTGAGTTCAAAGGTAACCCAGTCTACATGATGAGTTCCAGGAGGACCTACATAATAAGACCCTGTTTCAAAACAAACAAAAAGCAAACAAAGAGGAAGCAGAAGGTCTGGAATGGGATGACTAGTCCAGAGGTCTAGAGCAGGCACAGGCCTATCTCACATGGAAAGAGGGTGACAATGGCGAGCTGTGTGCTTTTGCTATTGAACAAGGCAGCCATTTCTGCTAGGAGCTGATAAGGGAGCAGCACAGGTTAAAGAACAATAGGTATCGTTGCAGAGGAGGGAGGAAGTCCTGGCCTAGGACCAAATCTGATTGGAATCTTGATTGCATTGTCACCTTAGAATGCCAACAGAGACTCCCTGGAGCTGGGAGCAGAGAATAGGGCCGGTCGGGACTTTGGGAAGTCACCTCCTAGTCATTGAAAGTGCTGTGAAGGGAAATGTCCAAACCAGATGCTGGAAGGGGAGGCAGGCCAAGAGCACATGGCCAGGCTCGGTTTGGCGCCTCTGACGCCCTCACTGTTACCAACAGATACCTTTGAGGCTGCCGTATAAGAGCCCTCCAAAACTTGCTCCCTTTGCCCTCAATTCCTTATTCTCTTTCCCTGGCAAGAAGAGGTGGTCTTAAGAGGGGTCACTCCATGACCCACAACCATCAGGGCATATCCCGCTGTGTACCCTGACTATTGGCTCAGAGAACAGAGAACAATCTACGCAGAAATGACCATTCCCTGAAGATGGTGCTTACTCTTGGAGCTCTCTAGGACTGAAAACAAAAGATTTCTGCATCCCTCTCACTCTCCCTCCTCCCACCTTCCCACCCACCCCCCCAGCACACACACGCACACACACACACACACACACACACACACACTAGCCATCTCTACTCCTTGTAGCCTGCCTAGCTTGTCTTTTCTCACCGGAATTGAGTGGGATGTTGCTACAGAGAGTAGCTTCCCCTTGTCTGCAGCCAGCAGGCCAGCCAACTCCTTCCTGCTCCTGACCAGATCCGATTACACAGTCCAGCCTAATCTCTTGAGAGTCTGCGCATGCCTTGGGTCCCAAATCGAAGCCTACAGCACAACACAGAAAAATGAGTGGGCTGGGCCAGGAAAGGATGCCAGCTGTAGGTCCTCCAGGTTGGCAGCAGCCCCCCTCCTGAGCCATCTGGGTACCGCGTGCCACTTCTCCACACATGGACTACCCTTTCCCTTATCCCCAAAGCCCAGTGCTGCTCAGAGGAAATCAGAAGCAGCAACGAGGAAGGTGCCGTTGTTCTTCTGTTCCAGGTGCTAAACCAGCCCCTGGCATCTGCTTCGAGAGAGTGAACTCCGCAGGGGATCCTTATGGCAACTGTGGCAAAGACTCCAAGAGCGCCTTCGTCAAGTGCGAGATGAGGTATGAGGCCACATTCCCTGCCACCGTGGCGCTGAGCCCATACACATGGCAGAGGCCACCCCACACCGCCCCTGTTCTGAGCTTGTGTATTCTTACCCTTCCAGAGATGCCAAGTGTGGAAAAATCCAGTGTCAAGGTGGCGCCAGTCGACCAGTCATTGGTACCAATGCCGTTTCCATAGAAACAAATATCCCACAGCAGGAAGGAGGTCGGATTCTGTGCCGGGGGACCCATGTGTACTTGGGCGATGACATGCCAGATCCAGGGCTTGTGCTGTCAGGGACAAAGTGTGCAGAAGGAAAAGTAAGAACCCAGTTCTCACTTGCATCCTAATGTAAGTCTGGACCACAGCCACGGAAGAGCCTGCTTAGGAACTAGGGGAGGGGACCAGTTGTTCTTCCTAAAGCTCCTCAGAATATGGTCTCTGGAATCCAACTCTTTGTACCTAAAAGAAAAAGTCAGCCACGCTGAAGTCCCAGTCTGACCTTTGAGAAACGCATTAGGAGACCTGGGGTTTGTTTTCTCCCTTTAGGGGAAAGTATTTCTTCCCCTGGGCTTCAGGGGGGACCTCCTGCCAGGAATTGACCTCAGAAAGAAACACAAGAAACACAGGGCAGTGGAGCATCTTGCTTTTGGGAAGTGGCAGAGCTCTTGGGGGCCTGTTCTCGCCTGGGCAAAGTGGGAAGTCAGTGGCATATTCAGAGACTCTGTAGAGAAAGGAGGGGCACAGAGTGGGGGTCAGCTGGAAGACAGAAGGGGGTCCTTTGGGAGAACAGGGAGGAGGAAGGCTGAGATGCTTTTGGAGTTAAAAACAAAACCAAAAATTTTAAAGGAAGAAGCAGGATTTTTGAGTTCGGCCACACTGGTTTATATATGGGCACGTGTGCAGATATGAGTGTGGGTGGCTGAGCACTGCTGACAGAGGCAACCACTTCCAACTAGCCAAGGCCATGCAGCAAATAGGAGCCTCTACAGTGCCTAGATAAACAGTGCCCTGGGGAGCATCCCTGTGGATTCTTTGTGTCACTAGTGACCCCCAAAGCCCTATGCAAAACTCATAAGAAAATCAGTTATTAAGTTCTCACTTCCACTGAAACCATCTTCTCGATATAAACGAGCTCAATCAATACTGTTCACATTGGACAAGTGTCAAATCCTACCCCGATAGCCATATCTGGGGTAAACAACACAAGTTATTATGCTCCATCCATGCTCACGAAAATGAGAGCCTTCTCCAAGTTTTCATCGCTTTCTCTTTCATGTTATGTATGGAGGGTGTGTCCATGTTTGTCTGTGACCTGCGGCAGCCAGAGCTCAACCTCTGCTCTCTTGTCAAGTGATATCCACTTGTTTTTAATAACGGTCTCTCACTGGAACCCAGGGCTGCTAGTTAGGATGTCCAGCAAGCTCCAGAGATTCACCTTTCTCCACCAGCACACACGACCATGCTCGGGTTTCTGTTTCCGTTTTTGTTTTTACATGGGCTCTGGGGATTGAACTCGGGGCCTTAGGTTTGCACAGCAAATATGTTGCCAACAGAGCCATCTGTAAAGACCCCCTGCTTTCTCTGTTTCGTGTGCCTGTGTAAGGGTGGGGAGCAGAGGTACTGAGGCATGTGCTGTGTGTCTCCCACAGATCTGCCTCAATCGTCGATGTCAGAATGTCAGCGTCTTTGGGGTTCACAAGTGTGCAATGCAGTGCCATGGCCGAGGGGTAAGTAGGATTTGCCACCTCCACTCAGGCAGCCCACAGCACTAATAGTTTGCAGCTTTTCTGATGGATTTATTTTATATGCATGAATGTTTTGCCTGTGTGTGTGTGTGTGTGTGAGAGAGAGAGAGAGTGCGCGCCCTGGTGCCTACAAAGGCCAAAGAGAGGGTCAGAGTCCCCAGAACTAGAGTTACAGATTGTGAGCCACCATGTGATGCTAGGACCAAACCCAGGTCCTCTGCAAGAGCATCAAGTGCTCTTAACCACTGAGCCATCTCTCCTGTAGCTTTGTAAAAGTTATAGTAGACAGTGAGCACCTCCTCAACATTTTCTTCCAGAGGCATTAACTGGCTCTGACCTTTACATAGCAGGAGAAATGTCACTTTCATTTAACAAAGAAAATCAGATTGAGAGGTAATTATCTTTTGAATTAACATTCTGTGATATAAAGAAAGAATTTTGTCATCTTCAAAGTAATTTCGAAGCTAACCTTGCTTCACGAAAGGCTCACATTAGCATTTCAAGCAGGGCTGTCCCTCTTGCTCCCAACAGCCCAAATATGTCTCAACCAAGATACTTGCAAAAGGGATTAAAATGAGAACATCAGATCTACCGAGCACGTGTTCTTGAATGCCCTTGCCATGGGTTTTGACTACCACATGCCGCTGAGTTCTGAGAAGCTTTAGGGAAGAAAAGGACTCTAATTGTTTAAAACGCAATTTCGTTTTCCTGATGCAGTTCATTTTTTTTTCCAGTGGGATTATATTAATCTTGATTAGTTGCACCAGTGGCTCATTTGTCCTCCTGGAGCTTTTCTACAGAAACCAGGCTCTAAATTGTATTTTTAGACTATCTAGACACTTGGGATTATGGAGGTCTTTGCAAAATCACCACCATGCTGTAACCATGACAGATTGCTGGGCCGCCTCAGACAGGCGCGTTGATGTTCTGTTCAGCTGACTCAGTATCAAACGGAATCTCTTCATGTCTTCATTGGATTATAGATTCCTCTCTAATGGCAGTAGATGAACAAGCCTGGCCCTTTTGTTTTCGCGATGATGCCAAGGCCAGTGTGATAGTGAGGAAGTGTCCATAGTTACCTTGCTGGCTCAGAGAAAGTAGGGCAGAGGCCTCTCTTTGTGAGACCTGTGGGGACATGCTGATTTGGAATAGCCAGCTACAACTCTGTGTGGTAGTTCATCTCAATTGTGAACTTTGTGAGATCTAGAGTCACCTGGAAGATGGACCTATGGGCATACCTGTGGAAGATTACCTTCCTAGGTTAACTGAGGTGGAAACCATGCCCAGTGTGGGTAGCATCATTCCCTGGGCTGGGATTCTAGACTATATAAAAAGGAGAAAGTGAGCTGAGCACAGAATTCATGACTGTGCACACGATGTGAGCACCTGTTTCAAGCTCCTGTCTCCATGACTCCCATCCATGGTGCACTTGGGACTGTGAGCCAAAATTAACTCTTTCTTCTTTAAGTTTATTATTTCAAGGTATTTTATTACAGCATCCAAAAGAAACTAAAACATTTTACTACAGGTAGCTGACCCAATCCCTCTATGATGAGACCAGGCTCACCACTAGTAACTCCAAGTAGGGAATCTGGACTGCAAATTCCTGCCTCAAGCTAAGATCACCCACACCAGGCAGGGAATGAGTCTCCTGGGTGGTCTGCCAGCTGCATCACCTTTGCCAGGTGTCGAAGATGTACCACAGACACTAGAGAGCAGTCTGTCCCACTCGCTCTCGACTAGCCCAGCTTATGGTGGATATACAACCCTGCCATGTGAGCCTTGCCTCATCACTAAAACAAAAGGATTGCGTTAATCCATCCCTTACAACCCTTAGAAAGAGCTCTGCAACTCGGTGGCCACAGGTGCTTTGCAAAAGAAATAACCCTGATTAACAGGAGTGTCCTAGAAAACATCCCTGCTTCCTGCGGGCTCCATTGACTGTTTGTCTCCACAGAGGAAGCAACTGGACAAGTGCTTGGATCCTTCACAGAAGCCAGTTAGAGCAGGGAACCATTACAAGCAAGACACAGGCTGCAAATGTTTTGTTTGCCTTCAAATACTCAGGCATATTTGACCCCAGTGTTTTTATGCAGGCCCTAGAGTTGTTTACCAGTTCCACTGACTTCCACACAACAAGCGAGCCACCAAGAAATTCATCGCCTGTAATTTGCAGTGTTTAGATGGAAGGGAAATACAGATACCAGACAGTCATATGGGCTCACAGTCCTTGATCTGGGCAGCTCTCTCCAGTCATCCTACCACTGTCCTGTCTCTCCCTAAACTGTCAGGTGGACTTTTGTTCAATGCTCCCAAAGCTTAGCCTCCTTTTCAGAAAACAAGCCATGTAGCTTGTAGCTCAGTTGGTGGAGTGTTTACTGAGCATGTGTAAAGCTCTGAGTTTGATCTCCAATACTTCATAAACTAGGGATGGTGAGGCACACCTAGAATCTCTCAGCACTCAGAAGGTGGAGGCAGGAGACTCAGAGAGAAATTCGAAGCCACTCTTACCCATATAGCTAGTTCAAAGCCAGCCTGGAATGCATGAGACCCTGTCGCAAAAAAAAAAAAAAAAGAAAATCTTCCGTTTTTCACACTCAAGATCAATTGGTTTATATCCAGTTTGGTGAGCTATGTAAACATTAACAGTGGATCCAAGCAGAGGAACCACTGTGGGTGATCCTTGGCGAGTAGATGAACAGACTTCTGGGTCCTTCCACTGGAGCTCTGGTCTCCCATTAGAGTGCATTATCTGGGACCAACAAGGGCAAAGGCACCCTTTCCTGTCATCTTCTTCGCAAGGAACTCTTCCGCTGTCTTTGCCTATCATATATTGTGACAGGGAGCCAGGTAATAGCCACAAGGGGCTGAGAGAAAGAACGGGCATTTGGGAAAAACAGTGGACTCACAGGAATGTTGCCAGACCCCTGCACACTTCCATGGGCATCAGAAATAAGAGGTCCAGCTGCAGACCTACTTCCCCACCCCAGACTGCTGGATCCTCCCTGAGCCTCCCAGAGAAGACAGATTTATGCATGGTCTTCTGATTCTGTGTCCCTAAGTGGGTTCCCCTAACCACCGACAAGGGCAGCTCCACAGCTTTCCTGGGGAGACCAGGAAAGGGGAGCCGGCTGTCAACAGCAGCTCCTGAGCACAGGCAGGCTGTGCCATTCTCCTCTCCACTGGTGCGATGCTGTCTCTCGGTCTCGCATTTACTGAGTCTACATGTGTTGCTGAGGGGATCTGGCAGAGTACCCTGGTCTTGTGTGTCCTGACCCTGTCCCCTCTGGATGTTTTTCTCCCCTTCTGCCCCAAAGGTGTGTAACAACAGGAAGAACTGCCACTGTGAGGCCCACTGGGCCCCTCCCTTCTGTGACAAGTTTGGTTTTGGAGGAAGCACGGATAGTGGGCCCATCCGGCAGGCAGGTGAGTGGAGCCTCGGCATCGCCGGGAGGGGATGCTGAGCTGCTTAAGGCCGTGGGTACTGGGCAGGCGTCCCCACAATAGGACTCTGGGTGCCTCTGGCCCAGCCTGAACCTTTCAGGTTTTAAATGCTGGCTCCCCCTCAATGCAGGTAAGGCATTGTGTTGGCCATTTTCTCTCCCTGTGGCACTTTTCCCAGCTAAGGCAATGGCCACAGTGCACTACCAAATGCGTATGAATGTCACTGGCATATCGAAGGATTTTGTAAAGAGTTGCTTTTGTGTGCTGCCACCCAGAGCATTTTAAAACTCTGAACAGAGGAGTGATGGCACAGAGTTGGGGGGGGGGGGAGAACAAACAAGAACAGCAAAAGTATGACAGCTACCTCTTACTAAAGAGAATGGTCACCACTAGAGAAGGCTCGGCTGCTACAGTGCCAGCCACTTACACTTGAGTGTGGATCCACAGAACCCACAGGAGAAGTTGAGCATGATAGTGCATGTTTGTAATCCCAGCATTGGAGAAGCAGAGATAAGAAAATCCCTGAGAGGGCTAAGGTTGGAGCCTAGTCAATTGGGTGTTTATCTAGGGTGCTTGAGGCCTAGCTCAGTGGGTCTCGACCCTTTGGGTTTGAGTGACCTTTTCATGGAGCTCACCTAAGAACATCTGCAGTTCCCAGTGCTTGACCTGGCTCTTTGGAGCCCATTCCCTATGGAGGGATACCTTCCTCAGCCTAGATACAGCAGGGAGGGCCTTGGTCCTGCCTCACATGATGTGACAGCCTTTGTTGACTCTAAGGAGTAGATGGGAGTGGGGGAGCAGGAGGAAGGGAAGGAGAGGGAAATGGAATTGATATGTAAAATAAGATTGTTTTAAAAATAAAAAAAGAACATCTGTAGATCAAATATTTACATTATGATTCATAACAATAGCAAATTACAGTTATGAAGCAGTGAAAATAATTTTATGACTGGGGGTCACCACAATATGAGGAACTGTAGTAAGGACGTGTAGCCTTGGGAAGGTTGAGAACCACTGCTCTAAATTTAATCCCCAGAATGACATACCTGTCATCCTAGCAGTGGGAATATAGAGAGCCAGGAGGATCAGGAGTTCAAGGCTATCCTAGGCTACATAGCAAATTCCAGGCCATCCTGGACTCTATGAGACCCTGTCTCAGAAAAGAGTCATCTATAGAGAGATTGCAAATACAGAGAACTGGCTGTGCCAAGGCCTGGGGACAGGGTGAGGCAGGACAGGATAACAGTCACAACTCCCAGGATACAGATTGGACAGTAGAGTCATGATACTTCCTGGAACACTGGCTGGACAGCTTAGCAGATGGCACTGCTGTCTATGGCAACAGGCAATCCTGATGCCACTTAGGGTCTGGCAGGACTTTGACTGGATCACTTTAAGATGTAAGGTTGATGCAAGGGATTGAAAATTCCCTCTTGAGATTCTTGCTGGTCATTTTTTACTTAGATGAGGCAACAGAGTTTAGCTGAAGCTCAGGGCTGCTACTAAGCCTAGGAGGAATGCCAGTTGACAAGAGTCCAGCAACGGTACCCTTCCAGTCATGCAGATGGCTGGAGGAAGACAGTACTGGTAGACCCCATAGGACTCATTGGTTGAGGACAAAGTACAGAATAGGGTGGGTGCCAAGACATTGTGCCCAGAGCTGGGGCAGCTGCTACTTGGATTAGCAGTAACTGAGTGCTGAAGGGAGACAGGAGGAGGGTAAATCTGGCTCCCCAGCAGTCTACAGGGACTGTTGAACACCTAGGGTATGCAACTCGACCTGAACATCCCTGGTCTACATACAGGCTAGTTAAGGGCTCCCTGTTCCCCAGGACTTCACCGTTCTGATGAGCTTCCAAGGAAGCCACCTGTGATTCCTAGCACCTCCCGGATTGCCTCTGGCTATCACTGCAGTCAGGTGGTAGCCTGATGGATTACGTGTTCTCCTACCCACATGTGCTAAATAAAATGGCATCAAATTACAAAAGGAAAAAAATACTATTTTTTTTTAAATCTCAAACTAGCTTGAAATTTGCTCTGTAGCCTGGAGCTTTTAATCCTCCTGCCTCTTCCTCCCAAGTGCTAGGATCACAGGTGTGTGCACCATCACATCTGGTTTATGGGATTCTGGGGATCAAACTTAGAGCTTCCTAAATGTTAGCTACACACTCTATGAACTGAGCTACGGGCCCAGCCTCAGCCCCACAGGTAAAATTTCATGAAGCATGCACGGGCATTCTCCCAACAATAAGGAGCTTGCCCCCAAAGGCAGTATTAAGTTCTTAACAGACAGAAACCAAATCCAGGGTAACTTCATTTAGGGTGCTGTTTTTTTTTTTTCTTTTCTCATTCTCTGATTTGAGATGCCCCCAAGATGAAGTCTCAATCAAGAACAGATAAAGGGATGACAGATAAAAGTAAATTCCAACTGGAGTGTGAAAGCAGCATAGAATCAAGGAGATGTGGGGAGGGGTCGAAGACGACCTTTGGGGAGCCCCCAATCCTGATAAGATGGTCCCCTAATACTTTGTGTGGCTCCAGAGTCCACTCTGCCTAGCGGAATCTGTGTGGTCCAACCAGGGTCCCACCTACCAGACCATGTCCCTGCACTAGCAAGTTCTCAGCTGTCACAGATGAGTAATGGTGGTATGGACCAGAACTCTAGCACGACCTTTGAAGAGAGACTAATTTATTAGGATGTCATTCAGGGATTTACGTGCAGTGGTTCTGTTTGTTCCTTTAAAGCTTGCTCTGCCATAAATGTCACAGTGCGATGTCTTCTCTATTTTATTGGAACGGCCTCCTCCCCTGAGCCAAATGTGTTTTGTTTCAGATAACCAGGGCTTGACTGTAGGGATCCTGGTGAGCATCCTGTGTCTGCTGGCCGCTGGATGTGTGGCGTATCTCAAAAGGAAGACCTTGATGCGTCTGCTGTTCACACATAAGAAAACCACCATAGAAAAGCTGAGGTATGTCCTCTCAAGACACGACGGCTTCTCGCCGCGTCACCCTCAGCCAGGGACGGAGGCAGATTTTCTGGATAGTAACACTGGGTCTTTGGGTTGATTTGGTTTGTTTGGCTTTTGTAAATGTCTGCCGGGCCAGCTGTCTCTTTGACTCTCCCTTCAAACCCTGTGCCGTCCATTACATAAATAAGCAGGGTGCTGGTGAATTCCACGGATGGGTCTGCTCTCATCTTTGCGTTAGCATTTTTAACAAGGCATGCGGACCCTGGAATGTGTTCCTCAGATGGCAGGGCTTCGGGCCCCAGTGTGCTGGGAGACTATTGCTGAAAGGCCAGCTTCATGAGAAACAGCCCCTGTGCACCCACAGCTAAGTCTCTATGATCTTTGGTTAGCTAGTTTGGTAGGCCAGTGGCCGGAGAGCAGAGGTTAGCATTCATGTTCAACTCATAGAAATGTTAGAGCTTTTTTTCCCCTGCATGATTGGCCATATAGATACAGACACACACACACAGACAGACACACAGACACACACACACACACACACACACACATCAGCAGGAACCGGATATGAGGAATTGTAGCAAGGAGGACTAACCCTTGCTCAGCAAATGTTGGGTTGCCTTACAGGTGTGTGCACCCTTCTCGGACACCCAGTGGTTCTCACCTTGGCCAGGCTCACCCCACCCTCGGAAAAGGCCTGCTGATGAGCCGGCCACCACATCCCAACACCCCCAAGGTAGGTCACACAAGGACGTGTTGTCCTGTAAAGGCATGGAGTTTTACATAACAAGGTTGTCTGGGAAAACAGGGCTCCATCATGCCTGTGAAATGTTTAGTAGCACACTTGGTTCAGCCATACCTCACTGCCCCTGTAATGGTCAGGGCCCAGAGGCAGGCCCCAGAGGAATCATCTGAGGTCCCTAAAAGGTTCTCATAAGGCAATCAATGTCCCCATATTGTGTTGTGTTTGTATCCAAACCAAGTCAATCTCTGCACTGACCTAGACCTGCCAGGCTCTCGGCAGACACACTGGGAATGCAGCCAGAGCAGACTCCTGTTTCCAGGGGTCACCAGCTGTGCCTAGGTGAGTTTTCTGGCCTGGGTCTAAGTTCTGCTGACCTAAGTGTTGCCGAGGACTGTGGAATCCATGCCTACCCCATTCTTTTAAAAAGCTATATCCTTGTCCTTGGGTATCCAGTGTTTGCCCGATGCCACACTGTTTTGCTTATCCACAAGAATTCTTAAATATTGAACTCCATTATGGTTTGGATAGGAGTTCAGCACTGGCCTCTGGGTGGTGATGCCATTTGCTGATGTGGGGGAAACTTCAGGAAGTCGACCCTCCTGGAAGGAGGTCAATCCCAAGGCAGGAAGAGGGGATTTGAAGGCTGTACTGGTGCCCTGTCACTTCCTCCCTTCCTTTACCTGTCCATCCAATGGTTCTGCACACACTTATGTCCTGCTGTTCTACCTAAGGGCATGGGGCCAGGCAACTGTGGACTGAACCTCTGAAGCCATTAGTGAGCCTCACTAAGCCGCTCATCCAGGCACTCTGTCATAGCAAAGCAATGTCTGACTGAGGCAAACTCGGACAAATTAAAACAGGGAACAAGATAGGTGCCACAACAGGAGAAATAACTGAAAAGAATATTATCACCAATGCAGCAGGCAATGCACTGTTTTACTTCTCTTGGTCTAAAAAGTAGAGGTTGGGCTTCTAAACGGGAAGCCATCGCTCCCAGTAAATGTGCCTCCCTTCGTCTCCAAACCTGGACCCGCCAGCTACAAAGCTGTGTTTTATGGGAACCAAAAGCAAGATCTAAACACTGGAAATGACCCAAAGGTCTGTCAGCAGGTGAAAGGATTAACAGTGGCATATTACACAGTGGTTGCTACTCAGCAAGAAGACAGAGTCAGCCACCGACTCGCATGACCTCGGGGGTGAAGCTCAAAGTAGCCATTCCCAGCCAGAGAACCCAGGCAGAAAAGGAGCACAGACTCTACAGTGCCATTTCTATGCAACTTTAAAACATAAAAACTCATTTAGAATGATACAAAGAGGATGCCAAGGTCGGGGGTGGGGGAAGAGCGGTATGGAGGCAAAAGTGACAAGGAAGCTCTTCTGGGTGATAGAGACCTTGTCATAATTGCTATAATAGTTCCATTGGTATGAACATCAGTCAAGCCAGGCATAGTGGCCCATACCTATAATCCCAGTACAGGAAAAGCATCTTCGGTTCAAATCACATAAACATGGATAGGTTTAAAAAAAAAATAAAAGCTGAGTAAAGAAAAAAAAATCACTTAATTAATTCAATTAACTGGGTATCAATCATACCTCAGTAAAGTTATTTATAAAAAGAAAGAATATGGGGTGCCAGGTCATGCTGCACCTGCTCTGGTCCTCCTTCCGAACACGAGGGAAGCTTGTCCAGAGATGAGCACCTCACCTCCAGGGCAGGTAGTTCTGGCATTACCCTTAGCATGTGCACACTGAGCCCATGCCTCCTTCTTCATGTTCTCATGATCCAGTCTGTGTCTTCATACTTGGCACTTCAGGTTATTTCATCTATTTGTTACTTAAACCAGCTTGAAGATTGATCGATCGATCGATTGAGGTAGACTCTTCTATTTAACAAACACTAGCTCCAAATTCTCAGTCCTCCTACCTCAGCCTTCCAAATGCTACTGTCACCAGTTTGGTTCTTAATGTTTGCTTGTTTGTTTGTTTTAATCTATATAAAATCATCTCTCCATTTCAGATGTAAGGGATGCTTCCTTTAGAATTTTGAGGTGTAAATAAATAAATACAGTCCTTCATATGGACACCGTGGACTTCCCCTCCCCACTGGCCGTAGACTAGTTAAGGCTGTTCTTTCCTCAGAGAGTGAACTCCATCAGAACTGACTCTCTGCTTTGACCATGCAGGACAGGCCATTACTGCAAAGCCAGAAGATTGACATCAGCAGGCCCCTCAACACTCGAGCCATCCCTCATCCCCAGTCACCTCGGCGAGTGCTCCCACCTCTCCACCAGGCCCCACGCACACCTAGCGGCCCTGCCAGGCCCCTGCCTGCCAATCCTGCACTCAGGCAGGCCCAGGTATGCCTCCCGTGCTAATGGGGTAGGATGCAGTTCAAATCCAGGCTCTGCTAGTTGCTAACATGTAAACTTGGACAAATTGTTTAACATACTGATTTATGAAATGGAATTCAGCTAATCAGATGGTTAATAGAGATAATCCACATACAATGCCTACAGTAATTTTTAAAGTATTCAGAATTGTTTCCATGCCCATGCAATTTATCATCTAAGCCAGGATTTAAACTTTTTCTACCGTGAAGGCTTTTTACCTGGAGGAATTTTCGCAGGACTCTGAGTATATAGGTAAGAAATGATAGGAAAATATTAAAAATCTGTATTTTCTCTAATTAAGTCTTTGTTCTGGGGGAGCAGAGAACCTTCTGTGTACAACAGAAGCATGGCAATTCCTAACACTCTTAAATCTGAGCCGAGACGCTCTTGGCAGTGTTTGTCGGTGGTGTATAGTGTGATCTTTTGCATCGCATGTTCAAAACTGAGGCTGCAGTGAAGTCATGGGATGCGACACAGGCCAGCGCTGCCAGACCACCATAGGTTCAGTGCGCATTTGGCTTTAAAATAGCTTCCGGTTGCTGCATGTTGAGTTAATGGCACACAGCTGAAGAAGCTGGGATTTCAAGTGAAATATTTTGAGACTAGTAATGGGTACTGTTGGCAACTCGAATAATGAAACAGAATCGTTTTTAAATGCTATTGTTATAGTTTCCTGTGGGATTATTTTTATATATGTATAATTACGTCTTTAGCATCATTGAGGTTATTCTCTGTGCACATAGCTTTACAGCCTGTGATTCTGCTGTAAAGTTGTTTCTATATACCTTGGCATTGCAGAGCCTATAAAGTGTTCTTTAAGCAGCAGCATGCCGCTTGGATGTGGATTAGCTTTTGAAGGACCGGTGAGTTAGTGGATGTGGTTGATTGCTGTGACTTTTGCTTTATAAACAGCTCTCATTTGGAAGATCTAGACAGATGCATTTGGAGTTCCTTTAGGGAAGATTCAAGGTGAAATATCAGATTGAAAACACAAATCTTCAAGTGGTCGGACAAAGTTAAATGTTTGGTTAGATTATTGCATGTTCTTGTATTGGTACCAGAGAGGTCATAATGAGAAAGACAAAGGTTGGTGTTTCAAAGCTTTGCTTATTTGATAGGTAAACTGTAACATCTCCTTTTTCTGTCCGTCCAGCAGTTCCGTCATCTCCTGAGAGGGGTACTGAAGTGTGCCTGAGCCATCAGTTTCTGTTTCAATTTAAACATTTCTTAGTATTTGAGGTTCATTTATCCAAAGTGTTGTCTCCTCTGCATTTTGAAATCTGGGGCTGGGTGTTGTGTGGGATTTCCTTGGGCTTTTGTGGGACGCTCAGCAACATTGACCTCTCTCTCAATCGACAATTACACTTGTAATCATGTTTTCATTATTGCTGTCTCCTGAGGGTCAAAATTGGCCTTGATGGGAAAAAAAAAAGAAACAGCTCTCTGAAAATGAATCCATCTTTATCCCAGTATTTGATTGCTTCAGGAGAAATGTAGAATTCCCAGCCTTTAGGTCTCACTGACCTCATTTTTAAATAGTGGATGACTTAAATCATGCCATTGAAGCTAGAAAAATGCCTCAGAGGTTAAGAACGCGTACTGCTTTTGCAGAGGACCTGGGCTCAATTTCCAGAACCCACATGACTTCTGCAGGCTTGCACATGGTGCGCATACACTTGGACACTTGTGTACATATATTTTAGGTGACCGTTATGGGCATCAAGAGCCACTTGGAATGGAATTTTTGCTTTCAGTCAAACAGATGTTTGTAAACCAATGAGAAGCTGATTATATATGCTCATATATTGATCCTTTCAGCTCTTCCCCCTTCCTGATGTTCTGCATCCCATCATTTCTTTTCTGCCTGAAGGACTTCCGTTCGCTATGTATCTTTTAAGCAAGTCTACTATTGTTGGCATATTACTAGCACCCCTGTGTCTAAGGATGTCTTTTTTATCCAGGAAAGATAGTTTTGCTGGGTATAGAATTTTAGGTTGACTTTGTTTGGGGGGGGGGGTTCCTATTCCATTTCATCTAGACTCTGCAGTGGTAAGAAATCCACCAAGAGTTCTGTGCACAGTCTCTGGTCCAGGAAAGAAATGTCACAAATCATTTGTGGGGGGTGGGGGTAGAGGTGGGATTCCTTTGGATTGAGCAGGAATAAAACCATATATGGTCAAAATAATCATTTTTCTAGACATCCTTCTTCTCAGGCTTATCCCTACAGAGGAGAGACTTTCTTCAGTTTCTTTTTATTTCTTTGGTGCCATTTAGTTATTTCCAGATTGTATATACTTATTTCTTGTTGCTCCTTTTATACGTCCTGAGGCTCTAGTGTGCACACCTAGACCCACCGCTGGGTAGTTCCTTGAGTCTAGAGTTCACCAGGTAGTCTTTTTCTCTAATTTTCAATTTATATCAATTGCTTGATCTTTTTATGCAAGTACTAAAAGGAATAAGGTAAGCTATGCTTATTCCATTTTGCCACAACCTCATTTCCCTTTTCCTTTATTGCTGCTAACAAACTAGTTAAATCTAGCAGCTCTTTATAGGGAAAAAAGTTTTGACTCTCAGTTAATTTCTCTGTTCTAAACACTTGTATCCTTGTCAGTTTTGAGCTCTAAACGTGTTGCTGCTCAAGTCCAGAACCGCCATTGTGAGCTCCTATCAGTGAGCTCCGTGGCATGGCTCTAGCAGTGTGCTCTGTGAATTATCTGTGGCTGTCCCTGGCTCTTTCTATTTTTTTAAACCTCACTGATAAATCTTCTTTGCAAATGTAAATAGAAGTTTTTTTTTAAATAGAATTTCTGTACTTTATAGGGTTCTAGCTTGACCTCTGGCTGAGCAGGAACTCTGGTTTGAATACTGATCCTGGCCTGGTGTCTTCGGTTGGTTTTGTGGATGGTGGACGCTTTTCTCTTCCATCTGTTTTTCCTGGTCTATCTCAGTTTATCCTGCTGGAAGGCAACAGGCAAGTCCCAAACATGTCTGGGCTGTGGCCTTACTTGAGAATCTGACGGGAGCCGTGAAGCCCAGAATATGCAGCAGTGCTCAGTGCTTTGCACACATCCCTCGGGTACTCCCGGGGCCTGGAAACATCCACCCAGCGGGTTCCCTCACACTGAGGCTTCTTATTCCTCTCTCAGCGATGCCACTGCTGTACAGTGCCAAGTGGGGATTAATAGGTCACGTGATTCAAAGAGCTATGCACAGTGATTTTCTCCCATAGCCTTCTCTGTACGAACCTAAGGAAATCTTCCCCTTAGGCCACAAGTCACTGGGAACTCCACGGTCTCTCTCTGAGCTGTGTCTGTCTGGAGTCTTTCAGAGACATGTGTCACAGATACCTGTGGGGTTCCCCTCTTCACACGCAGGGATCTGGAATCCATTCCAGGCAGCATCCAGAGGCGACTCTTGCTTGGCAGCAAGAATGGAACCCACTGGCACACCATGGGTGCCATCCCCCAAGATAGGACCCAGATGTGCCTGCACAGCTAACTAGGCTATGCTTGTCCAAATTTATCACAGAAACACTCCAGGGATGGGGCGACATCACGAGAGCTGCATTGGTTAACTTTGCATTTGGCGAGTAAGCATTGTCTTTCTAGAAAACCTGCCATCCTCCACAAACTCAACTGTCTTGTCCACAGTTGTGCCTCTTGGAATGCAGGCTTCTCATCCCATGCTCAGGCCTTGTGTGGGACCTTCTTGTACATGCTGTGTGCACACATGTGGCACTCAGAGGCCAACCTTCAGGGGCTAGCGCTCTTTCCACCTTGCTTGAGGCATGTGGTTTTGACAGTAGGGCGAGTCTCTGCCTCCATCTTTTCGTAGGCGTGCTATGATTACAGATATGCACCACCTCATCAGGATTTTGTATGTGAGTCCTAGGGATTCGAACTCGGGTCCTTACATTTGAGTAGCAAGCACTTTGCCCACTGAGTCATCTCTATAGCCTTACAGTTGTGCCCAGTGTTACTTCTGGAGGAAGGAGAACAGAGGGAAAAGGTCCATGGCAGAGGAGAATCCCTGGTCTCCCAGGACACCCTGCCATTCTCCCAATAAGCAGAGCATCATCTGGGTGCCACTGGCACAGCACTTAACCAAAATTCTCCTTGCTAAATACCTGTTCCATTGAATGGCATTTAAATGATGCCTGCTGATGTGTGGGGACCCTTGATCTAAGAATCCATTTCTCATTACTTCCTACATGTTCCAGAAAACTAGGTTAAAGTCTTCTGAGTGAATTGCAGACATAAACTCAGGGCTGAGATTATGTTCCCAGGTGTGTTAGAGAAACAGGGACTCTTAAAAACTCAACCCATCGTTTGGGGATGACTGATGTTTACTGCATCGTGTTCATTTCTTGAAAATGCTGCCAGGTCCTGGTTTGTGCACCATGTACCTACAATGCAGAAACTTCAGCCAAATGGCAATGACGGGATTCACTTACATAGTTATATTTACCACCAAATTGTGTGAGTGTGTGTGTGTCTACTCAAGTGTGCTCGTTGTTTTGGTACAAGGAGCTTGTGCTTTTAATGGTTATAAAATCATTCAAACATACACTTACTGAGCACTGAGTACATGGCAGGTGCCACAGAGCTGAATGCTTGGCAGGTGTTTCTGCCCCCCTCCCCCCCCGGGGGGGTGAGAGAAGTTGCTATCATAAGCTTCAGTTTATGGAGGTAACAGAGCACAGTAAGGCTGCATATTCCATGAGCAAGGAGATAGTGGAAGTGTCTTAGTTCTGTTTTCTGTTGCTGAGAAGAGACACCATGACCATGGCATCTCTTATAAAGGAAAAACATTTAATCGAGGTGACTTACATTTTGAGAGGCTTAATCCATTATCATCATGGTGTGACATGGTGGCATACAGGCAGACGTGGTACTGGAGAAAGAGCTGAAGTCCTGTATCTTGACTCACAAGCAACAGGAAGTAGTCTGCATGTCACACTGAGTGAAGCTTGAGCAAAGAAGACCTCAAAGCCCACACCCACAATGACACACTTCCTCCAACAAGGCTATACCTACTCCAACAAAGCCACACCTCCTAATAATGCCTTTAATAATGCCTTATAGGGACCAATTACATCCAAACTACCACAGACAGGAAAGTCAAGGGCTCAAAGCTTTCCCCTCTACCTGCAGCATTAAGATGCCATCCACTGTCAGTAGATAGTAGTGTGCATTTTTGTCCAGACAGTTCCTAACCTGATGCCTCTTTCTACAGAGCACCAGAGCTTTGCTGCACAGAGGCTGGGGGAAAAATGTTATCCCACTAAACCATGGTCCCCCCATGAAGCCAGGGCATCTGGTTTCCACCCAAAGGTGCCGACTTGATTTCTGGGTTACTCACTGTAGACAGGAATCAAAGCAGGACTTGGGTTTCCATAACAAGACTCGGGTTTTCTTAAGGGGTCAGATGCCTCCAGCCTCATTCTCCTCCTTCCTTATCCTTGCACTGTGTTTTGATTCAATAATATCTTACTCTTTTAGCTATCTGGTTCCTTTAGGGAGAGCGGAAGTATTCATTTTACCTAATCAGTCAAGAAAGGGGGGGGTCAGCCGGGCGATGGTGGCGCACGCCTTTAATCCCAGCACTCGGGAGGCAGAGGCAGGCGGATCTCTGTGAGTTCGAGACCAGCCTGGTCTACAGAGCTAGTTGCAGGACAGGCTCCAAAGCCACAGAGAAACCCTGTCTCGAAAAACCAAAAAAGAAAAAAAAAAAAGAAAGGGGGGTCACAGTGGCCCTGTCTGTCATGGTTCTGGCTATGGAAGATCCACTGGTGTGTCAGCTTTGGTCAGTTCCAATCACTGTGGTGGGCTACAATCTTATCTATGGTCATAATGTCCACAACATTTTTAGCCAGAGACAGATTCACTCATTACAGCAAGATGTGTTAATGTCACCCTAGGACCGCAGTTGCGGCTCTGGCTTTCTGGGGTCATGACCCAGTCTCCCTGCACAGAACTCCCAGATAGCAGGACATATTTACTGTGGTAGACTATGTGCAAGCTGATAATGCATGACGGTCAAGGCAACAGGGCCACATTTTAATTTTGTCATGTTTGTTTTCAAAGTTGAGAGAGGGAGGAGGGGTGGGGGAGACAGAACGTTGTCATTCTGCAATGCATTGCTATTGCTAGAACACAGGTGGGAAGCAGAGGCCCAGGACCCCATGTGACAGACAGGGTGGGACTTTTCTCTGCAACCTGAGGGGAAAAGAATGATGTTTGAATTTTGTTGAAAATACAGACTGAAGAAAAATGTACCAGTAAGAGCAGCCCGGAGTTCCTTCTTAGTTCCCACAGAGGTGGCTGCATTATACAGAGGCCTGACACCTCATAAGCAACCGTCTAGACTAGACCCTCTCCTGACCATGGCAAGGCGGGACAGATGAGGACCCTTACTGTCCTCGGAGCTCACAAACTTTCCATCAGCATCTTGACTGTTTGGAGTTTTATCACAGGGATGAACATCCCATTGTCCTCAAAGTTAAGAGCCATCTGAGAGGAAATGATGGCTCACAAGACTATGAGCATAAATTGAGACTATCTTGGGAAAGTCATAATTATCTCCTAAGTTTCCATGATAAATCCAAATGTGTTAAAGCAGACTATAACATACACCTTACCTTCTCTCCCACACACCAATAAAACCCTGGTGTTATCTTTACTGTAGAGACTAGATACTTCGTCATATTTAGCAGAAAAAAATATTGCTTTGTAAGGAATGATTTTATAACCTGAGTCTCCTTATGGTGAGTGTGTGCTTTCGTTTTTACATTACACACAGACATCGTGTTCGGTTTTCTGTTCTGTGATGAGAACTGGAGCTTGTTTTGTGTGTGGCCTTCATTACCCAGGGCTTGTTGCTAGGGTGAAATTCCTGTCAATCACGGCTGTCAAACGGCAGCGGCTCTTACTCTGAGTGAACACATGCCAGGCCCTGCGCTAAGAGCTTTACTCTTTCAGTCCTCATTCCAACCCCGAGGGAAGGCTGTTATCCCTGCACTTGTCCAAAAGCTAGGGCACCCTGGCGTGTGCACAGCCAGTATGGTCCTTACACCTACCTAGGGGGTTTGTCTATATTCTAACACCTTCTCCTATTTCCTCTGATGAGATCTGATAAGAGACATGTCACCTGTATATCTGGCCCCTGTATGGGGCTCTCTCTGAGTCCAATCTGTCTGTTGTTCATTCTTGGCACATCTCCCACACAGCTGTGGTTTGCTGACTTCTGTAGGCGCCCCATCATGTTGCAGGGAGCTGTTTAATCTGGTGTTGTAGCCTCTGAGCTGCTGTCTGTAGTTCAGGAGATGTGATTTTAGTTCAAGCACTGTGAAAACATCATACACATTTGAAGTAACTTTTTTGGTTTTCTTTTTTGGATTTTTAAATTTTTTTATTGAGTTATACATTTTTCTCTACTACCCTCCCATCATCCCTTCTCCCCTTTTCTCCTCTCCTGTGATTCCCACACTCCCTATTTACTCAGGAGGTCTTGTCTTTTTCTATACCCATGTAGTTTAGATTCATATATCTCTTTCTCCTCTTTGTTGTCTAGTTTCTCTGGGGTTGTGGCCTGTAGACTGGTTTTCCTTTATGTTTAAAAGTCACTTATGAGTGAATACATATTAGTCTTTCTGTGTCTGGGTTACCTCTCTCAATATGGTTTTTTTCTAGATCTATCCATTTGCTTGCAAATTTCAAGATGCCATTATTTTTTTTTAACACTGTGTGGTACTCCATTGTGTAAATCTACCACATTTTTTTTTATCCATTCTTTGGATGAGGGGCATCTAGTTTGCGTCCAGATTCTGGCTATTATGAATAATGCTGCTATGAACATAGCTGAGCACATATCCCTGTGGAATGATTGAGCTTCCTTTGGGTATATACCTAACAGCAATACTGCTGAGTCTTGGGTAGATTGTTTCCTAATTTTCTGAGAAATTGCCATACTGGTTTTCAAAGCAGCTATACAAGTTTGCACTCCCACCGGCAATAGAGGAGCATTCCCCTTACCCCACATCCTCTCCAGCATAAACTGTCAGTGGTTTTGATCTTGGCCATTCTGACAGTGTAAGATGGAATCTCAGAGTTGCTTTAATTTGCATTTCTCTGATGGCTAAGGATGTTGAACATTTCCATGTCTTAGTCCTTTGAGATTCATCTGTTGAGAATTCTCTGTTTAGGTCTGTACCCCATTTATTTCATTTGATTATTTGTTCTTTTGATGCCAAGTTTCTTGAGTTCTTTGTATATTCTAGGTAACAGTCCTCTGTCTGATGTGGGGTTGGCTAAAAATCTTTTCCATTCTGTAGGCTTCCATTTTGTCTTGTTGACCATGTTCTTTGCTTTATAGAAGCTTCTGTTTCAGGAGGCCACATTTATTAATTTTTGCTCTAAGTGCCTGTGCTACTAGGGTTATATTTAGGAAGTGGTCTCCTGTGCCAATTCATTCAAATGTACTTCCCACTTTCTCTTCTATGAAGTTCAGTGTGGTTGGTTTTATGCTGAGGTCTTTGATCCATTTGGACTTGAGTTTTGTGCATGGAGACAGATACAAATCTATTTTCATTTTTCTAAATGTTGATATCCAGTTATGCTAGCACCATTTGTTGAATATGCTTTATTCTTTCCATTTTACATTTTTAGCTTCTTTGTCAAAAATCAAGTGTTTGCAGGATTGATATCCGGGTCTTTGATTCAATTACATTGATCCTCCTGTCTGTTTTTCCACCAACACCAGACTGTTTTCATTACTATAGCTCCGTAGTAGAGTTTGAAGTCAGGAATTGTGATGCCTCCAGAAGTTCTTTTATTGTACAGAATTGTTTTGGCTATCCTGAATTTTTTTGTTTTTCCATATGAAGTTGATTATTGCTCTTTCAAGGTCTTTGAAGAATTTTGCTGTGATTTGCTGGGCATTGCATTGAATCTGTAGATTGCTTTTGATATAATTGCCATTTTTACTATGTTAATTCTACCTACCCAAGAGTGTGGGAGATCTTTCCATTTTCTGGTATTGATGTTTGGATCCTGATGGACACACGGATCTACCAAATCCCAAGACAGTGCAGGTTTGTGTAACTTTCAAGGTGTGTTTTGCTGTGTAGCCTCAATGCCTGCGACCACGCGTGTGCCCCACCATGCCTCTTCATGCAAGTGCATCAGCTCATTTAATGACCAGGACATCCTGTAAGGGATTCTAACTCTGATCCTCAAGGTCCTTTTTCCCCTGCAATGATGGGGCCAAGAACGAAAAGTCATGCTAACCATACCTATCCTGGACCCAGGAGAGTTTGTACAGTATTGGCTGACTGATGCTCACCAGGGGCAGAGAGGAAGGTACCCCAGGAGATGCCTCAAGGGGTCTTAGATTTCCATGAAGCATTTAAAGTTGCCACACAAATAACTGCTGGTATAATAATTATCCATATGCTGGGAACATCTTACATGTTCTTTTATTTAAGCCCCATACCAGGGCTACAAGATAGGTTACTCCATTTTCCAGAGAGGTAGACTTGTGTGAGTCCCCTTTGGATATAACTCAATGTAGAATAACCCTCAAGTTCTCGCTCTGACCCCTTAGCCAGGAACCCATCACTCCATAGTGTCCTCACAGGCCTTTACTTGTCCCGTAAGTCACTATATGGCTCCTTTCTACAGATAATGCAACAAGTTGTACAAATTGCAAAGCATTCTGACTATCTTTTTTTAGATCCTGACCCTAGGAGGACGGCTGTCTTCTAAATCCTGTGCATCCTCAGTTTAGCAAGTCCTTCATAAACTGAGATTGTCTGAAAGCATGGGTGGATTTATATCCATCGCCTAGGGGCACTGACAGAACCCTACCATCCACTGTACCCCTAAGACGTGTGAGGTCAGATGGCCCACATAGGAGTGTACCTACATGATTCTTTTAAATGTTGCAGAAAATTCCACATGAAGGCTAAATACAGGCCCTACTTTGTATCGTAGAAGGGTTATGAATCGGAGATGAAGCCAGCACTGTGTAGCCATGTGCACTGCCTTCCAGGAGACTACTGGGTCCCAGGGTCCAGTTCTGACCACAGAGCTGAGTCACATGTGGTCTGTTGTCTGTTGCAGGGCACCCACAAACCCAGCCCTCCTCAGAAGCCTCTGCCTGCTGATCCATTGAGCAGGGCATCTCGGCTCACTAGTGCCTTGGTGAGGACCCCAGGGCAGCAAGAGCCTGGGTTCCGCCCAGCCCCAAACAGGTAGGTGTCCTCTAATGGTGGAGGGTAGCTGAAGTAGCCACACTGGAGGTGTGGCAAGTTTCGGGTGTTAAGTCGTGTTTCCTGCTTCCAGCATGGGAAGAGTGGGAGATATGTGTAAAAGTAAACCAGGAAGCAATCAAAGCAAACTCTACCTATGCATACCTAAACATCACCCCAGGGCTCTCAGCAATGGCTCACTTACTTGAGAGATCATAGCAGGATGAAGATGACCCAGGAAGGATGAGCTGCTGACACGGGCCCAGCCTGGTCTCCTACAGGCACTAAGGAAAATGGTTTATCTGTATAAAGGCAGGACCCTCCACCACCCTCACCAAGACTTGCTCTGCCTACTCCAGGGGCTGAGACAATAGTTCAGGTTGAGAGGTTATGGAGAGGTGAGGCCTAAGCAGCTGCTCAGTAGGGTCCTCCTGGGGGCTTCTCTACAGCTGAGTGATCTGTGCTGGCTCTCTCTGGCTATGGTCATCTTCACCCCTCTCCCATAGAGGATGAGGCAGATGTAGCCCAGATTCTATTTACATGGGGAGAGGTAACCCACAGCTTTACTGAAGCTGGCTCGTGCCTTTGCAACCTAGCCAATATTAAAGTATATCAAGTTGCATTTAAAACAAAGGTAATGAATACTCAAAACGTTGCTCCCAGATCCTTGCTGCTAAGGTTACTCACACATCAGGAATCTCTACGGGGGAACCCATGGCATGCTGGGGGCTCTCCCATCCTCCAGGTTTGCTGGTGCCATAGTGTAGCTGGGGACATTGACAAGATGGAAATCAGCAAATGCTGCAGCCCAACCTCTTCCTCGGTGAAATTATTCCCTTGTGGGTCTTTTGTTGTTTTGTTTTTCCTCAGTTCCTGGGTTAAAACGTACTAGGCAAGCACACCATAGCCTAGCATTCATCTCCCTAGTAGCCAGGTTGACATGAGCCGCTCAATCCTAATCCTCCTTTGGGATGGGACTAGAGGAACGAACGAGCTACCATGCCTGGCTAGCAGATCATTAAACTCACGGCCCACTCTTCTGACTCATGTGCCCTCTAGCAGGCCATGAGCTCTCTGAGCACCAGAGAACAAGAGATGCTGTTAGCAAGGCTGCACGCTTAGTAACTCCCATCTCTGCAGGGGTAGACGCACGTCATTGATTCATTACGGCTCTTGGGAGGAATGTGTTGGCCTAGGAAAGAAATGGCTGCCTCGTAAATCTCAGAGATAATGCTGGTCAGAGGGTCAGGAGAACAGTCTAGCTCACCACTGTGAAAATGCAGAAAAAGCTGCATAGCTTTTGGGTTACTTTTTATATTTCACTAGATAAAACTACTGCATGGACATGATAAGGCTGACCAAGGGGCACTCCTTTTCAGGACATCCCAAGCAGCCCCCTGCCTCACCTCTACTGCTGTCAGCCTGGCTCCCCATCTCTTGAGCTGTGCCATGGGATCAAAGTGGCTACTAGGCATGTTGGAGCTGGTTCAAAACTGAAATAAGAGTGTAAACGTGTACCAGATTTCGAACACTTAATTCTGCCCCCTTGATTCTCCCAGTTATGTATGCTGATTATATACTAAGATGATATAGCGATAAAATTGAGCTCACCTGTGCCACTTGGTTGTTAGAAATATAGAATTTGAGGCCGAAGAGAACAGCTCAGTGGTTAAGAGCACTTGCTGTTCTTCCAGAGGGCTGGAGTTCTGTTGCCAGCGCTCCCATTGGGTGACTCACAAGGATCTGTAACCACTCCTGGGGATCAGAAGCGCCCTCTTCTGGCCTCCACAGGCACCTGCACTCACATGCAGAGACATTACAGATAAATCTATAAGGGAAAACTAGGGATTGTCTTGAGCCATTCATGTCCATTTTTCTGCAAATGGTGCTAGTCTAGAATCAACTCATAGATGGGAGGCACAGCTCCAGAGAGGGGAGGTGGCCTGTCATAAATCACTAGGACTTCCGCAGTGAGGTCCTTGGTGCGCTCTGCATTCTCTCCCAAAAGCTAGCCTGGCCTCCAGTCTCAGGTGGAGATCAGTGGCTTCTGGCCTGGGAGACCCACCAGTCTCCAGGAGCAGCCTCCCGCCCAGCTTGTGTGTCTATAGAACGGCTTCAGAGCATCTAACTGCAGTTTTGTTTTCTCCTCCCTGGCTTGCTCTTGATTCAGACCTGCTCCTAAGCACCAAGTGCCCCAATCTTCCCACAATGCCTACATCAAGTGACAAGCAAGCCCAGACTGGTTCTCAACAGTGAAGACAGAAGTTTGCACTATCTTCAACTCCGTCGGAGTGATTTCTTTTTATACCAACTTTCAAGAATTTTCAAAGTGTTTAAAACACCATTGTTTCCAGAACTTAGAGCTACTGCCGTCGGTGCTGTGCTGTGGTGCTTTGTGTCCTTGCTCAGGTACTTGTAAGTTATTAATTTATGCAAAGTGTCTATTACTGCGCAGGGCGCCGTAGCAGGCATTTGTGCCATCGCGGGGTTTTCGACAGAAGGCTCCTTGTGCTTCGTTCTTCTGGCGGACTTGAATGATCCTGCCTGATGGGATCCAAGACAAGATGTTTACTTCCTGTTTGAGGCCTTATTGGAAAACAGCTCCCCAGCTCCCCAAGGCTGTGTTACAGTACCAGACACACAGCTCAGGATACCCCAAGCGGAACCTGGAATGAGGTTTTTTTTTTTTTTTTTTTTGGAATCCCTATCTTGGACTGCAGCCAGGGCCTTAAGGAAGGTCTTGGGCGCTACATACTGACAGGGCTTCAGACTCTGCAGTTCTGCACCCTGAAGATCTTGGAGAAAATCTAGAGTACTAGCAAGAAGGCTGAGGTGTGGCCACACCAGGATAGAGACTGGAACCCTAGTCCAGGCAGACAGTTGACTTTGAGCTGAGAGGCCATGAACACCTTTGGAGGAAAAAGAAGTCTGTGATGCTGCCCAAGGCTCTGCTCCCAGAACCAGCAGGAGCTTCTCTGGCTGCCCTTGTGCACAGTGCTGGCATGCATGGGCATGTTGTTTACACTGGGAACAGTGGTGTTTCTGCGAGAAAGCCACTGCCCAGGCACTGCAGACCTCTGTCTCCTGCCCCGTTTCGAGCTAAGCAAATTGCCACATTGTCTTCTTGACTGTAATACAATGACCCTGTGTTCTGACAGATAGAAGCGGCTTTCTATGGGACCATAAACATTTTCAGATGTGAGCCGGTAACCAGATCTAGTCGATCAACCCTGGAGATAAAAATCTCCTCTTTTACTGCAAGGCTCGACTTATTAAAAATTAGGCAGAATCCATATGCTTGCAAACGTTATAACCACATGGAATGTTATTCTCATCATACAGCCATGTCTGCTATCCTTATTAGTAGTCACAGGACAAAGAACCCAAAGTCACCCATCTCTTCTCTTGAGGGCATCCTGTTTTCTGCAGCATAGCATCTCAGTCGTACCCACACTGGGAACGTACCTGTTAACTCATCCTAGGATGACAGAGACATCAGTTCCCCAATGCTGAAGGCTCGCGAAAGGCAGACTTAGTCAGGAAACCCCTCCATCTTTCACTCTTTCATGCCTGGCTGGAAAGCCGCCTTCAGGAGCAGATCTTTAAGATGCCTCAAGCTAATGCTGTGAAAGATAGTTTTAAACATGCAAGGCAAATGGCAGAGGCATCACTTGTCCTGGCGAGGTGTGGGATGACCGGCTTTCACAGTAGAAGGTAATTGACATTGGTTCTGTAGCATCTGAGTATTTTAGGATCAGGCATCTTCGGAAGGGTAGTATCAATGGTTGCCCTATGTCTTGAAGCCGAAGGGGAAATACAGACTTTGTTTTGCTCTCCAGAATTCAAACTGTATTCAGCCTTGGGAAACACATGGTCTTGAAGACAGTGGGTAAATAAATCCACATCACAGATGCACAAAAGAACTCTCATAGGCTGTCTCGTTTCCTGGCACAGTGACAGTTTGGCTGCTGCTGGGACACATGCAGAATTTTTGCAACTGATGTGAGGTGGGGTAGTTGTATTAAGTTCAAACTTACACAACTGGAAAAGTTCCAGAGCTGTGTGAGCGTGGTCACACTCAAAGGTTTAGTTGGAACAGGTGATGAGCCCACCCTTTGGGTGGAGTGACAGGGAAGCTGCAAACCCACATTTCTTCTGTCATTTCTGTACTTTGGTTTTGGAGTACCAGGGAGAGTTTGATTTAAAGGACGTTGGAACCGCGCTCTTTGCCATCTCCCCAGAGGCTACCAAGGGTGCCGATGGTTCCCTCACAGCTGAGCGGTGCTGGCTGCTTGTTTTCCAGAGCCATGCATCTGTTTCTAAATGAGAACATAGTTAATCCTGATATTCCCTTACAGGATAGACAATATTATTAAAAGAATACCTCTAAGATATAGTAGTTATCAAATAAAGCATATTTAGCAATAACCCCAATTTTAACAAAGCTTAGGAACCAATAACCAGCACGGGGGTTTATTGAGAGAATAGTTTGTCTCTCCCTTTCTATAGCCTTTAAGTGACAGAGACCAAAATGAATATTCACAGTTCAATTGCAGTCTATCTTACGTTTAAACACACTGTACACATGATTAGTCGGCTGAGGTTTCTGAGACTATCCCTGAGAAAGTCCAGCAGAGTGGTCCAGTGCCCAGACATGAGGCAAGTGCCCAGACATAGGCATGGCCGGATGTCCTCATGTCCTTCCTGCACCAAGGTGATGTGACCCCGCTTTAGGGAGGAGGTGAACCTTGCCGGCATTCCACTTAAGAGCTGGTCTCCTACAGTATTCCCAAGTCTGCTTTTCCAGTACGTGGGATCAGATGGAGAGCAACAATGCATTTTTTCCATTTCAAAATATGCATGCCGAGTTTGCGCTGTGTGAGCGTTTCCAGCTCACACATGTGGGATGACATCACAGAAACCACACAAGCAACAAATTAAACTCTACGGGAAGAAATACTCCTGACTGGTCTCTGAGGAGACGTTTTTATGCCTTCTTAACTTTATTAGGAATTCTCAGGCTGAAGCTATGGGTCATTGTTCTCCAACAAATCAATACAACCCATCAATGCATTCCCTAGGAACTGCCAAAGCCTCGGCTGTGTCTGAATGTTCTTAGGAGCCTGTGCTCCCCATGGTGCTACAAAGAGGCTGGAGCTGGGCCAATGAGGAGGCCTGAGCATCCTCCTGCCTCTCCGCAGATGTTTACTGAGCACTCTGAGCCAGCGCCACCCTGACAACTGGGAGGACAATGGCTGGGCAGCAGGGCGCCTGGCCACTTGCAGCTCTTTCCTCTGAGGCTTGCTTCATGTTTTAATTCTCTTAGATCAGGCCCTAGCCCAGGGACACTTAGTCTACAGATCCTCCCCCACTGTTCTCAGATGCCCTCGGTCATACACAAATGACCGAGACTAAGAGACACTGACAGTCCCAGAAGCCCCCTCTCCCCCACCAGAACCAAGAGCTGGGTGTTTTGAGCAGTATGGCAAAGTGGGTAAGGACACTGAGAGGCCATTTATTCTCTCGTCCACTCCTAGTCCCGCCACACAGCTCAGCAGTGGCTCCATCATACAAAGTACACAGGAAAACACAGGCACCAACTTGTCTTCCTCTCTTGCCAATCACAAGTGCCTTACTCTGGCCAGACCCCATGCCAAAGCCTCCCTCATCCGAGAGCGCCAAGGTTTTACCTTTGTCACCACTTCAAGCCAAAGTGGCAATGTGTGGCTACCTTTCAAGGTTCACCTACTAGACAGTCCAGTCCAACCTTCTCCAGGGCCATAGCACAGAGCCGCCCCCCCCTCCCAGCACGCACCAGCCTTGAATCTATCCCACTGCGTATCAACCACAGTGACCTCCCTCCTAATGCCTTGCTCTAATTAGAAGGTAGAGTTGGCCATAGAAAATCAAGTTAGCACTGACTGCAAAATGCTGTTGCTGCAACTTGAATTTCCCACTGGCGTCTCTTGCTTTTCAACTCTAATGAAGTAAGTAAATCTCCCAGGTCTGTGAGCCCCATACTCAGGACCACTGGGCAGTGGGGACCCTTGCAGGAGACATTTGTGCAGACAATGAACGGACTGTTTTTGTGCCTTTTGTGGGGAACAACATACAAGCATACATCCTCTCTCTCTCTCTCTCTCAAACACTCACACACACTCTCACACACACACACACACACACACACACACACACACACACACTTACATTAGGGAAATAGCAGTTTATTATCAAACCATTGCAAGCTTTTCTCATATGAGAGAAACTAGGAAAAGCAGTCCAGCATTGTGAAATTGTTGGGATGCTCAATAATGGGTAGAGATTGGCAGGAGGCCTAACACTCAGCAACTGGAAAGTGATTTGGCCCCTGCAAGTTGAGAGCCCAGCCACCAGCCTACCTTTCTATACCTTCAAAGATCATGTTCTGTGTTTTCTGTAATTCTCCAAGAAAGTAACATTTTGGTTCCCAATTTAGCACATTTAAATCGAGACAGATTCAGCATCACGTGATTTCCTTACAAACAAGTCAAACGGTGGGTTATCATCCTTGGCCTGTATGTTGGTACTTCCTAAGGCAGTGACTGGAAAACACACACACAAACACACACACAAATTTCATGAGACTCCAAGGCAGAACTCTTGGAACTAACAGTCCTCCTAGCAGGGCAACTTGGTAATGGTTGGAAAGCGAGCCATCGGAATACGGCAACAACCAACGTAACTGACCAACCACAAGCTGCTTAGCTCCTTTCTGATTAATCGTACATCTCGGGTAACCCGCACAGTCGTTCTGCAGGGCTTCATCCATTGATAGCGCTTTAATAAACTCATGTTTTCACCTTTGTATGTTACATGCGGTTATTTTTGTACGCATTTCTCATATGGGGGAATCTACAAGTAAATACAGCCTACTAGTTCAGTAGAAAATGTCATTGTTAAGAATATTATACCCAATAAACAGTAAACGGATAAACATTCCGTGTCTCATTTGTTATCGAGAATCTTGTGTAGAAAAACAGAGCTCTGTTTTCATTCATTTACAAATGTAAGGACATCTGGGAGCACTGTGCAAGCAACTGAGAACTGTTGAAAGGTGAAGGTGCACATGCTGCCAATCCTGGGAAGAAAGAAGAGAACGCCTGTCAAAACTGGTGAGACAGGGGGGACCCAATGTCATTTTGAATAGTGTGAGTTCATAACCTATCCAGATAATTTAAAAAAATTTATGTTACTTACTGAAAAGTTCAAAAAGTAAGCAATCATCTCAGTATCAGCTTGTCAGCAAAGAGCATCTAAATATGAGGGAGCCAAGCTTACACATTTTTAAAACAGCGTCCAACTTCTTCATAAGCAAAGCTGCAGGAAACAAGAGTATTTGTCCTCTCCATATAGATATACACATATATTCAAAATTATAGCAAAAATAAAGGAATCTCTGTTCTTACCACTTAATCCAAGACAAAGCAAGTAGGTTTTACGATGTCACCAGGTGACTGGCAAATTCACATACACCAAACAGGCATCCTAAATGCACAGAATCTGACCTCTGCCCTAGTGCCGCTCAGGATCAAAGAATAAATCAACAAACAAACAAACAAAAAAAACCAGAACAACTGTGTGTCCTAGGAATTCTGCAGCCAGTATAACACTGGGAATGGTGGGATGTATACTTTGGGATGGCTCTCAAACTCCCAGAACTAGAAGCATTTACCTGTTGTCCTTGTTAAACTCTACTCCTGTGCCCTGTCTCTGATAATTCAGAGGGTCCGAAAGGAACCCACAGAGGTAGTTAATGGGTGACCCCCCCACCCCGTGTCTTAGGATCCAGAAGGTCCAGAGAAAGAAACCCTTATGACACTGGAATAAAAGCAGCCCCTCAGGGGAAAACTCAGAGGCACAAATACATAAATTACTAAACAAAAGAGTTAATAAGTGGGCTTGATGTCTATAAAAGGAACAACAAAAAGCCTTGCATAAAAATAAATAATAACTTTGTAAAAATAAAGCATGTAATTTAATGAGTTAGAAAAACAGAACCATGAGTTACTTGGGGGGGAGGGGGGAATAAGCAGGTTGTAAATCACCTCCTAATCATCAGGCCAAATGAATGGCAAAGACTGTAGCCTTTGAGCACACAGACCCAGCTGTCCACCAGAACCCAGTGCGACCATCTCAGGAATGTAAGCACGGTTCAGTACTAAGGCCAGACAGTTGACAACGTTGCCAAGCAGGATGCTGGCCAGGAAGCATGTGATGTGTCCTTCTTCCATAGCGGGGCTGGCGAATGCCGTTTGCATCAGGCCCAGAGAGGACGGGAAGCTGGGTGGCAATGCTGATCATGAACAAAGCAGAAGATAAGCCCTTATATGAAAGGCAAAATGCCAAAACAGCATCGATAGCCAGGCTTATACACAGCCCACAGATCAATTCTCAGACGAGTGCTCTGTGGCTCTGCAGAGAAGCCCCCTGACAGCTGCTCACATCTATTTCAATGTATAGGTGTTCTCTCTGTGGCTTCCCGAGTATGGACCCTTGGTTACCTTTTTATTGGTCTTCCCTACTATAAAAAAATGCACTCTTGTGAGGGCTTTAATGAGTACCTTATAAAGGGCCAAGTGAACCAGCTTTTCCCCAGAGACCCAAAATGTATGTGGTGCTGCTCGCTTTGCTGGTGTCTAAGCTTGGCCCAGCTAAAGCTTCCCACATTTCTCTCTTTGGGCTCCAAACCAATGGTCTTGATAGTGGTTAGCCCCTCTTTGTCTACAAACTATACGAGGTGCCTCAAAAATCTTGTCTGCTCTCCAAACTAAATGTGATATGCTACTCACTGGTGAAGCTGTCCGGCCCCCTGGGGGCTGGGTCCTTTGACCAAAGAGGTGAGTCCATACAAACCCATGAACTGGTGGACCTGTCCTCCCAGCACTGCTAACAGAAGGGCACCATCTTCAGATATGTGCTTGTGAGCTTTGACGTGAGGCCAAGAGTCTAAAAGAAAACGCCTGGGTGCTTAGGCACCCCACTGTGGGAGGCCACAGCAGCCTGGACTGCAGTGTGGGGGGAGAGATAATAAGAAACACATGAGAAAAAGGCCAGTAGGCCTGGAGCATCATGAGGACAGTGTGGGCGGGTGGGGGGAAGCACAAAAGTGAGGACCTGTGTGCACATTTCTGTAGCACCAGTGCATAAATATTTGGTTTTGTGTCTAACTGCAAAGGCACGGGGTAAGAAAACATCCCTGTTCTATGGATGTCCAGTGACGAGACCACATATGCATGTGCTTAGGTAAAAAGATGTATTTCAATGTGGGAAGAGTTGCCTGTTACATAAAAGTCACTGTGAATCTTCAACTAAATAAATAAACGTCTCGGCCTCGGATACTCCGCACATCGCATGGCCGGCCCAGCAGTCAGGGTTTGCTCTTTTGCTCCTGTCGGTCTCGCAGACAGGTGAAGCTCCTTCCCATCAGTGGACGGAGGACTTTCTTGGCAGCTTTTTTTTCCTTTCTTCTAGTAAGGAGAGTACATTCTAGAAAAACCACATAAAACAGGTCTGTGTCCTTCGATGTTTGGGCAGGTTCTGTGAGTCTGAAAGAACTACAAAAAGTCAGCTTGGTTAGGCAGGAGGGAGGTCCTCACCTGTCTGTCAAAAACTCTGGCCATTTCTAGGACACCTTTGCCAAACTGGAAGGAAGCAGAACTTAGTTAATTGGATTACAGATCAGAGTATGTGGTTCTCATGCATTTCTTTCTTCTCGGGGGACATTCTCCCATAAACATTACCTCGTTTTTCACGCTTGCATCCGCCCCTTTGTCAAGAAGTAACTGAACTAGCTGTTCGTGGTTATTTAAGACGGCGACCTGGAAGCAGACAAGTGTGGTGAGGGGCTCCCCTCCCCTCCAGAACAAGTGCAGGTAGCGGGGGATGTGGAGGGGGTGGTCCACCTCCCAAGGCAGCCCTGGGCTAGGCCACTGCCCACAGCAGCTCTGCTCTGGCCTGCATCCTGTTGACTGTTGAGCTGCAAACAGGAAATGTTTCTTACCTCTGTCCACACTGGAGTGATACAGGACAGGACAGCCCAGGGCAGAAAGGCAGGAAGTTCATTGTTTAAACGGGTCTACTTTATCTCACAATGGCCCTGGGAATTGGGGTTGATAGTCCTTAGCAATATTTGGCGGGGATAGTATAGTGTGGGCCACAGGAACAGTGCCTACTCAGAGGCTCAAGTAGACCCCAGGATCCAGGAGTTTGAGGCCGACATGGGCAACATAAGTCCCCCTTCAAATATGTTGAGACTACAGTGACTTTCCCCTGCTTGTTAACCGTTAAGTAATACTATGCAACCAAACCCAGGGCTCAGTTACAAACAGCTCAACTCTTAAGCCATGTCTGGCGATAACAAAAACTGAGACCCGGGGAGAAGGGCATACCATGAGAGGCGTCTTTCCATCTTTGTCCTTCACGTTCACGTCAGCCCCAGCCTCGATGAGGAGCGAAGCTACCTTCTGGCTTCCCGTCATAGCAGAGACTCTCATGAGCGGTGTCCATCCTGAGCCAGTGTCCACAACATCTACCTGTGTTGCCAAAGGGACACCTGCCTCAGTCCGATCACTTCCCTGTGGCACTGCTGGGCAGACACACAGAGGATGTGCACTTTCCCAGGCTCCCTGGTTTTCTGGACCTGGGGTGAGCCAGCTGAATCCATGCCTGTGTTCAGGGAGGGGATGTGCTGAGTCTCATAGGGGTCCCCCCTCTGCTGAGACAGCTCAAGAACTCCCACTGGCGTACTGTTCAGTGTTAAAATGGAAAAAGACAGGCTAGGAAGACTCCCAACTATACCTCACACTGGGCCCCTGTGCTTTCCTTTGCTGTAGTTTTTAATTATCTTAAAAACTTAGCTTTATTTTCTACATTTGAGCGTTTTGCCTGCATACCTGTGCACCATGTGCCTACAGTGGCCATGGAGGCCAGGAGAGGGCATTAGAACCCCTGGGGCTGAGTTGCAGTTGCAAGCCACCACACGGGTGCTGGGAATCAAACCCAGGTCTTCTGGAAGAGCAGCAAGTGCTCTTAACCACTGTGCCATCGCTCCAGCCCCAGACTGTAATTTTACTAGTGTTCATTTTCTTTTTTTGCTCTCTTAAATTGAGACAGGGTCTCACTATGTAGACCAGGCAGCCTCAAACTCATAGAAATCCATCTGCCTCTGCCTCTCCCCTGCTGGGATTAAATTTGTGCCACCACACCAGGCTTGATAGTATTTTGTCCTTCACTATCTCTCTCAGAGTGTTTAAATCTTTCCTAGAACAAGGCAGGGATGACAAGAGTGTATGCCTTTGTGCTTCACAAGCTTACAACTCGGGCAAAGAGACCAGATCAACCACACAAACTGACCTAATGCATTCATGCCCAATACTATCTCCAAAACATGATGTGCCCAGAAGTAAGAGGGTCAATGTTCATAACTCAATTTATAATAAACTCTTTTAATTTAGTCTTCCAAAAAAATCATGTGGAATAAGAAGACATAGATGTCACCTCTCCAAATTCTAGGCTATCCCCCAACCAAACCATGAAGAGGGGAATGAGAGATCATGGTGGTATGCACATGCATACACATGCAGAGAGAGAGAGAGAGAAAGAGAGATTGAGAGAGAGAGAGAACACTACAGAACCATTCCTCAAGGATGCAAAGGTGACCCACAGTTGAAG
Source organism: Microtus ochrogaster (assembly GCF_000317375.1). NCBI lineage: Eukaryota > Metazoa > Chordata > Mammalia > Rodentia > Cricetidae > Microtus > Microtus ochrogaster. Next base: position 26,692,159 of record NC_022015.1, on the reverse strand, counting down.
TGAACCATCAAAACCAAATAACCAGCAAGATGCCAGCAGGAGGCTCTGAGGACATCCCGTTGTTCAGATACATGAGTCTGATGGATCCTCTCTATCCCATCACCGCTCTTCTTCATATAAATAGCCAACTTATGAGCAATAAGCTCTGCTGTGTTTGAATAGCAATACAGTAAGAACCGCCTTGACAAGAGGCTTTAGAGTCTCCAAAGCACCTCACACGGCCTGGCTGGCCTGGGGGCGGGGTATGGCTATGTGGTTTTATTCCCAGTTTAGAAATGTTCAAACCTGCCTCGGGAGTCCAGGGCCTTTCCCCAGGTCACACAGCACATCAACTGCACCAATGTTTCCCCACTAAGGGAAACATGTCACCCTCGGTGTGAAATCCTTACACCTGGGAAGGGGGTGGTAACCCTGCCTGACTCTCAGTCTTGCCCAGGGTCTTCAGAAACTCCAGGTAAGCGATCTGCCAACAGCATGGAGGCCGGGCTGCCTTCAACCCATCCCCACTAGCCAGCTGTAGAGAGGTGTCTCCAGGGGACCCATTCATGCTGGCCTGTCCTCCTGGGCTACAGAAGGTGGAATTTGACCCAGATGGCTGGGTTGTATACTTGAAGCCCAGAACATCCACACTTCAAAATTCCAGAATTTAAATGTTTACATCAGAGAACCCGACTGCCTGAGAACCCTTTTCCTTTCCCAGAAGACATCAGCTTTTCTTCATTACAGACTCACAGTAAACCACACAGGGTCATGGTGGCCACCACTGCCTCATAGACCTCTTTCACTGACACCAGCATTCTAAGACTTCTGACATTTTGCAAATGTTCATAACCCAATTTACAATCAACTCTTTCAATTTAGTCTTCCAAAAAAATCACGTGGAATAAAAAGACATAGATGTTACCTCTCCATAATAATATGCTTGTCCCTCAAGCATAAATAAATGGGGTATACGGTAAAATGGAATTATCTTCATGACTGGGATTTTTTCCTTCAAAGTGAATCATTTCCTTGAGAGCAATGGCAGGGACCTAGTGAGACCCGAGGCAGAAGCCCTGCTTTCCCTCACTCACCCCAGAGATGAACTAGATACATTCACCAACATCTTCAGGGAAAAGAGACTTTCCCAGATGCGCGGTTCCAGGTCATAGACTCAGCTTCCCAGGACCACCACCTGCCAATCACACCCAACACCACCTCTGGCCTCCACATGTACACATATGTACATAGCCATACAAACATGTATATATGTCATATATCACACACATGCAGACAGAGATCCCAAGAATAAAAACAACCTCGCTTTGAAAGCTACTAGAAGCAGCTAGACCTGTGTACATCTCTGCATTCCGGCATGTAGCAGGTGCTCAGTAAGGCTTCCGTGACTAACAGATACCAGAAATTAGTGAAGGGGCAGAGCTACAGCACAGATGCATCTGGCCAGCTGTAAGCTCCGCCCACTTCTCCTGGCCTCCATAATGAGATGCAGTCTGGTTGTAGTCTCAGATCCCCAGGGATCCTCCGAGACCTTTCAAGCTCCTGAGCCAGAGCCTCCTCTCAGACTTTTCTCAGAGCAAGTGACTAAGGCCTGCCTGCCTCTTCAAGACCCCAGAGGAGATTCAAGTTCTTACTAGTATGGTGTGGATGGTAGTGTGAATGTAATTGAGCCCCTAAATTTCCTAGGGAATGGCACTGTTAAGAGGTCTGGCTTTGTTGGAGTGGGTATGGTCTTGTTGGAGGAAATGGGTCACTGTGGAGAGCACGCTTTAAGCTTTCCTATGCTCAGGATACTTCCCAGTAGGCAGTCAACTTCCTGTTCCCTGCATGATGGTAGGACTTTCAGCTACACCAGTACTACATCTGCCTGCAGGCCGCCATGTCCCCCCACCCTGATGATAATGGACTGACCCTCTGAAACTGTAAGCAAGCACCCGCAATGAAATGTTTTCCCTGTAAGAGTTGCCATGGTCGTGGTGTCTCTTCACAGCAATAGAACCCTAGGACGGTATGGTTAACAAGGGAGCAGGGAAGGCCATACCTCACAGCCATCCTTTATCATCCAGTCAATCACGGGACAGTGGCCTCCATCTGCAGCCCAGTGCAGAGCCGTGCAGCCTCCAAGGTCTCTGGCATCCCAAGACGCTCCGTGTCTTCGGAGGTATTTCACAACATCCAGGTGGCCCGCGTAGCAAGCAAGCATGAGACTGCAGGGTGCAGAAAAGGAGAATCTGCTCAGGGGCCACCACTGATTGGGTCCACATTTTGTCCACCCAAAGTAAATAAACATCAATTGATTAAAAGAAAAAAACTGTGTGTTTTATCCACACAAAATGTGCACGTGTCCTGATAGATAAAATGTAGTAAATCCATACAATGAAAAAAATCCATTTTACCATAGATAAAATGTGATTAAATCCATGGAGAGTTGAGTCAGTCACAAAAGGGAAATTAAGACTGCAATATGAAAAAGCTTTCAACAATTTGAACAATAAAAGATACCAGGCATCAAAAGTCATAGCATATGATCCATTTACACGAAACATCCGGGAGAGCCTAAGGAGGAAGACTACAGCAGGCAGGTAGCTGTTTGAGCTAAGCGGAGGAAATATACTTGCTATACTTCATGAAACTGACCCCCAGGGTGGCTGTAATGGGTGAACAATCACATGAATGTCTTTTAAAGCTCTACGTTCTATGGAATTTGGATTGCATTCTTTTAAAAAAAAGTACTGGAGCAAAATGATCCAGAAGGTAAAGCACAATGATCTGAGTTCAGTCCCAGAGGCCACAGTGTAAGAAGAGAGGACGGACTCCTGGCACGCTGTCCTCTGGCATCCGCATGAGTGCCATGGCACATGAGCACCAATACACACGTGCATGCACATACACACATGCAAACACATACAAAAGTGTTTTGAAAATGAACAGTAGTTACAATTTAGTATAAATTATTAGATTTTAAAATATCCAAAACACCAAGATTATATTCAAACAGAATAATGAAGGCTCATGGGTCATGCTGTCAGCGATCATTATTAAACCAATTTCTTAGTCTAAAACAGGAAGCTCACTCACTGTCGCTCTCCTCCACCTGCTGGGGGCGTCCTCCTTATAGAGTCTGACAACTAATATGGAATCCTTTTGTACACCTCCTAATCAGACAGCTATACAGGCACAGACCACTTCTGGATGCTGGGTGTTAGTGGGGACTGATGCCGTCACGTCATACAAATGTATTATCCTATAGATTAGTTTTCTAGTTGCCATGAGGAAAATGTAACTTTGCAGAGATGTAGCTATCACCACTGCCACCAGAATCAAGCCTGGAATCGCCACCTCTGGCGCGTTCCACAGTATGGGCCTCCAGAGCTGTGACCTAAACAACACAAGCTCTCAAGGTTCCTGCCAAAGATGGCACCCTGTGTTCAGTCAAACCTTTATAACCTTAATATAAAAATACCTTTGCTGGGAATATAGAGTTAGATGAGCAAGCTAGATGCTACCCTTCCACTGGGAGGTGACAGAAGCAAGCCCAGAACGCAGGCAGTCAGCTTCAGACGTCAGTTAGGCGGAGAGACACAGGAGGGAGGAGGATGGAAGAGAGAAGGGAGGGGAGAGAATAGAGAGAGGGATAGAATGGAGGGAGAGAGGAGAGGGGAGAGAAAATGAGAAGGGGCATCAAGATAGAGGGGACAGAGGATAGAGGGAGAGGACTTGCTAGAGAACAGGTTCTCAATAAAGAAAATGAAACCACAGGGGCAGAAGCAGCAGGAACATGTGGGGCAATGCTGACTCGTGATCTCGCCCCAGCACCCACCACTAAGAGTGACATCTGGAGGACAAGCAGGAGCCTGGGTGTTGGTGACACTCGAGGGTTGGGGAGAAGGACCCCAAGTGTGCTGTGATGGCAGGCGTGCCTCCAGGAGCACACAGCTGAAGGTGACTGAAGCACACACGTAGGAGGGGCTTTCTATAAATATGGGCACATGTCAGCCCTGCCAAGCTGCTGTGGAACAACCTTTGTACACTGTAAACATGTACTACTTCCATTGGTTAGTAAAGAGCTGACTGGCCTATAGCTGGGCAGGAGAGACTGGGTGGGAGGGCCAGACTAGGAGGATACTGGGAAGAAGGACAGAGTCAGAGGAGACACCATAAGCAAGCAGAATGGGATGTACCTACATGAGGTAAATGAGCCTCGGGGTTAATTAATTCATAGATTAATAGAAATGGGTTAAGTTATAAGAGTTAGCTAAAAACGAGCCTCAGCTATCAGCTGAGCATTCATAATTAATATTAAGTCCCTGTGTGGTTACTTAAGTACAGCTAGTGGGATAGAGCTAGGCAGAAAAGTCCACCTACACCAAGACTCAGTGGGGCATGGGCAGGGTTTTTCTGTGTTATTCTTCCACATTTTCGAAATGTTTGAAAAGGATCTAAATAAATAGTTGAAAAATAAAATGGAAGATCATCTCAGTAGAAAAAGGTAGTCCCTAGATGACCACACAAGGACACTGGGACTATTCAAATCCTTGATTGTCCTAAGAAAGATGCCCTGACTATAAAACCTTAATTGCACTTCCGAGCATTCTCTGGGTGTAGAAGTCCTACATCAGTCCTGAATCAGTGTGTGAGTGGCCATGGCCTTTCTGAGCTTTGTATTAGCACATACTCATTGCCCTTTCCTTCCCCCCCCCCACCTCCTGCCAGCCACTCCCTCTCCAGTCTCCTTTCTACTTTTACATTACGTGTGTGTGCATTGTGTATGTGTGTGTGCATGTGTGCATGTGTGTGTGCACATGTGTGTATGTGTGTGCGCAAGTGTGAATCATTTGTGTGTGTGCTTGTGTATATATACATATATACACAGATTGCGTGTGTGTAAATCACTGTGTATATGTGGATCTCAGATTGTGAGTGTATGTGTTTTCTCACATTAAATGGAAGGAAATGGATGCTCAAATTTTCATCTATACCAAGTACACAGCAAACATTCCACCACTTGAGCTAGACCCCAGCCTTCAAGACCTGGCCCATGTATATTCCCAAATTGTCTGCATCATGACATGGCTTTTAACAACTCCATCTGGAAATGTCCAATTACTCCACCTTTAATAATTATTATTACCACACACATATGTTCTGACTGCAGTCAGTGTGAGTTGCTGGGCAGAGGGAGCTGTCCCTGGCTGAGGATGCGCATGGACAGACTCTGTTCCCTGCACGCTGCTCAGTGCTCACTCGCACAGCCCTAGCTATGCAGCTTCTCCTTCCCAATTTGGCCTTGCGCATTACAAAGTCAGACGACTAAATCCCTACTTCCTCGTGGTATTTTATGACTTTTTACATTTAATTTTCTGTTCGTTTGACATGTGCTTTGATGCTTGCTGGAAGGCCAAGATCTTACTTATTTTCTTTCTCGAATAGCCTTTTTCTGGTACCTTCTCCATCCATCTGTAGCACCTCGACCATCATACATTAGGTTCTGCCTATCCTGTTTATCTTCTTCCAGTCTTTTGCACAGTGCCCACCTCTCTAATTGGTTTAATTCTTAAGGCATTTTAATAGCTGTCCTCACAGTCTCTGAAAAAGTTTTAGTATCTATTGCCATCCATTTGTTCACTCAGATAAATTACAATCATCTCAACGGGTTCCCAAGAATAATTCCATTTGAGGCTATATTCAATCTATATGCTAATTTGAGAAAAATAGAAAATGGTGCCGTATTCTTGCCATTCTGAAGTGTGGTGTAGATCCCGATTGTTCCCATCTCTGGATCTCTCTGTATAGTTCTGGAGCTGTGTATTTTTATCAGGCTTCTTGCCTTCGGGGACTTATTCTACTCTACTGTGTTTAGATATAAATGAGTTAGTACCTTTCTTAAAACAGAGTCTCATCATATAGCCCTGGATGGCCTGAAACTCAGAGATCCCCCTGCCTCTGTCCCCTGAGTGCTGAGATTAAAGGTGTGTGCCAGAACACCTAGTATGTTTTTAATCATCTTATGACTGCCATGTCAGGAAACCTTCTTATTAAGTTTCAGGTTTTTGCTAGTTGTTTCTCTTGGGTTCTGCAGGCCAGGAGGAATCACACCTCTTACCCCTGTATCTTCCAAAATACTGTCTAATCATGAAACAGAATATAAGGTGCATTCGCTGAGAGCTGCTTCACATGTGCCCATATATTAACCCATTCATTGCCTGCGATAACCCATGGTTTACATAAAGAAGGTTGCTATCCGGGGTGATATATTGTGTCCTTGAAGGACTGGGGTTTGACACTATGCTGTCTTTGCTCTTCACCGCACTCCCACCCCAGCTCTCTGCAAACTCAGAAGGAATTTGCCGTTGCTAAGAAATGACCATTTTGTATGGTGATAGGCAGGACTGTATACACCTGTCATCCCGTCTCCTCCAAAGGCTGAGGCAGAAGTATGAGTTCCAGACCAGCATGGAAAACACAGGCATACCATGGTGGTTTGAAAAAAAATGGCCCCCAAAAGGAGTGGCACTATTAGAGGGTGTGGCCTTGTTGGAGGAAGTGAGTCACTGTGGGGGCAGGCTTTGAAGTCTCTTGCTCAAGCTTCCCTCAGTGTGAGTTTGTCTACTTCCTGTTGCCTGAGTCAAGATGTAGCACTCTCAGCTCCAGAACCATGTCTGTCTGCATGCCACCATGCTCCCTATCATGATGATAAATGGACTGGACCTCTGAAACTGTAAATGAGCTTCCCCAATTAAATGCTTTCTTCATGCCACCCTAGCTAAATATTTTCTTTATAAGAGTTGACTTGGTCGTGGTGTCCTTCACAGCAATAAAAACCTAAACTAAGAAACCAACTAATCCTCCATCGCAAAACATAATAATAAATGTTGGCACTTTCTACTACTTCTGTGCCTGGCACCCTCCGAAGGCTGAGGGTCTGTTGTGGTGTTTATACACACAGGATTTCTGTGCTGGCACTCTCTGCTTTATTCCCTTGAGACGAATCTTTCACTGACCCTGGAGCTAGGCTAGCAGCCAATAATCCCCAGTAGTCTTGCTGCCTCCACATGCCCCAGTCACAGTACTGGGATTATAGATACACACAGCCATCCTGGCATTTTACACGGGTGCTAGGAATTCACTGAGCCATCCGTCTGGCCATAAAATACATTTTTAAATGATGCATTGTCTTAGTTAGGGTTTCTATTGTTGCAATTAAATACTATGACCAAAAAGTAAATAGAGGAGGAAAGGGTTTATTTGGCTTGCTCTTCTGCATTGTAGTACAGTAGGAAGCCAGAACAGGAACCCAAACGGGACAGGAGCCTGGAGGCAGGAGCTGATGCAGAGGTCACGGAGTGGTGCTGCTTACTGGCTTGCTCCATCTGGCCTACTCAGCCCCCTTTCTTATAGAACCCAGGACCACCAGTCCAGGGACAGCACCACCCACAAAGAGCCCTCCCCCATCAACTACTAATTAAGAAAATGTCCTATAGGCTTGCCTGCAGCCCTATCTTGTGGAGGCATTTTCTTAATGGAGGTTCCCTCCTCTCAGAGGACTTTAGCTTTGGTCAAGTTGACATAAAACTATCCAGCACATGTACATTTGTTGTACATAATGTTGGGTTTCATAAGGACAATTTCTCTCAAGTAGACCACATACTCCAACTCATACCCTCCACCCTCCTCACTTTCCCTCCCTCCCTTCTGCCCCTGCCTGGTCCTGCTTCTGTTTTCATGTAATTTATACATAAATGGCTATGCATCTATATAAACTCTAGAATCCACAAATAAGAAAAAAATCAAAATTTGGCTTATTTCATATAATCTGCTGATGCCTGGCTGTATCACCAGAAGACATCACCACATTGTGCTTTAGGGCAGAATAAAACTCTACTGTGCGTGTACACCTTTCTCCCTACATCCTTTTGCTGACAGACTCCTAGGCCAATTCTAACAAGGTGCCGAGTTGCACCTAAGGTCTCCCTTCACCTTGAATCTCTAAGGAAGGATGTTAGGTTAGAAACCTTCTAATAGAAATTTCCTTACCTTCCTAAATACTTTTCTGACTGAGAGGAAGTAGGTTATAAATATAAATACCTACAAACATGCAAAGGACCTGCCACCATTTTTTTCCAGGAGTGGGGTTGAACCCAGGGATTTGTACTCTAGGCAAACACTGAGCTGCACCCCAGCCCTGCTCATATGTTCTCAATAATGCCGATGCTCTCTGCAGCCTCCAGCTTGTCTTTGCCGTGGAAACTCTGAGCTTAGGACCGACACACACAAACCTGAAGCAAGAGCCCCCATGGAGCAAACACTTGAACACATTTTTTTATGTTTTACATAGATGCTATTCATTTTCAATTTTCCACTTCCTGGGTGGATTCTGGTGGCTTTGAGTTTCTCTAAAAAGCATACATTTCAACACAATTACCAAATCTATGAGACACAAAGCGTTACCTTCTTTTCATTTTCAAATACCTTCTCTCTAACCATTATTTCTCTTCCCAGTGTCCAATTTTATTTCTTTTCTTTGATGTACAAGACATCAGTTTATCATGAAGATTTTTGTTAAGAGGTATCCTATACATTTTTGCAACGTGAAAATATTACCATTAATCCCTTTCTAGCTCTTTCAATTCCTGCCTGTTTTCTACTTCCCTTAAAATGTTTCCTTTGTAAACTGGAAATGTTTTTTTTTTTTTTTCAAAACTCTTCAGCCAATTGATGGCTTAGTTCCAGACTGGTTTAAGAGTCACTTAGAAAATAATTTAAAAAAATTATATCGCAATGTTATCTTTCACGGAACCGGAATGGAACAGATGGCCTCTCTGGATTTAGAAACCACATTTGAGTTTGTGAAGATCGCTCGGTGGGTAAAGTGCTCGCACTCAGGTGAAAAGCCAGGTATGCCAGCATGCACCTCTAACTCATCACCGATGGTACAAGTGGAGACAGGAAGCTCCCTGGAACTTGCAGACTGGCCAGCCAGCCCAGCTGAGTCTGCAAGTTGGCTGCCAATGGGAGACCTTGCCTCAGAAAGCAAGGTAGTTGCCTCCCAATTGTAACACCTTCAGTTAACTAAGGCCTCCACGAGCTTTTACAATCACACCCATAGAAATGTGCACCCACACACGTGTACACTGACACATGAATGTACATACACAGACATAGACACACACACAAGTATGGCATATGACCAGAGTGTATGCAGGCAATGCCTATGCCTTCGACCTGTGAACACCATGTACCCTGCGGGCACCCTGAGGACACCATGTACCCTGCGGGCACCCTGAGGACACCATGTACCCTGTGGGCATCCTGAGGACACCATGTACCCTGTGGGCATCCTGAGGACACCATGTACCCTGTGGACATCCTGAGGACACCATGTACCCTGTGGGCACCCTGAGGAAAGGTGGTATCGTTTGTCTCCCTGTTTGACCCATGTACTAAAGCATGGTGCCTGGCATGTAGTCGTCATCAAATAATCATTGGATGTGCTAAAATAGTTCAATTATTACAACAGCTACAACAGATGGTATTGAAGTATTTCAAAGTGTTCATCTGTCCATGAACACCAAGCTCTCCCTTAGCCACTTCCTATAAGACTAATGGTTCTCAACCTGTGGGTCGTGATCCCTTTTGGGGTTGAATGACCATTTCAGAGGGGTCACATATCAGACATCCTGAATATCAGACATTATGATTCATAACAGTAGCAAAATTACAGCTATGAAGTAACAATGAATTCTATGGTTGGGGGTCACCACAGCATGAGGTATTAAAGGGTCACAGCATCAGGAAGGTTGAGACCCACCCACTGTAACACCCTCAGCTGGTGTGCTGGAAACCACAGCCATGTTTTGCAGTGGTATCTCTGATGCCGACTTTGACTGCTGCTTTACAAACGCCTGGGCTTCTTGGGCAGCAGAGGAAGCTGGAATGTAACAAGAGCCCCCAAGAAAGGAGCCGTGTGCCTGGGCAGAGCTGGTGGTATTGTTTTTACAGCTATGCATTACTGACCTGGAGGAGGTTGGGCAGGTCATATCTGATGAACGAGACCACAGGTGAACAAGCCAGCTTTTGTTATCCCATCTTCCCAGTAGGACCCAACCACCTCTCAGAACTTTCACAATGAACTGGACAAAATGTGTAAGGCAAAAGAAATAAACAAACCAAGAACAGTCTAATAACACAGCAGGCAACTATGCCAGCTCGCAGTTACCCCACCTCCTACCTGTCCTTGCCACTTCCGTTCTTCAGATTCACGTCTGTGCCATTGGAAACTAGGATCTTCACAAGCCTGGGCGGAACCAAGTTGAAAGTAGTGAGATTTGCTTCGGGGACTTGGAGCCCATGGCAACCCAATGAAACTTAGTAATTTGACATTCAAGGCATCATTACCACACTGCCCTTTTTACCCATTCTGAAGACAGGAAGTTCTGTTAAACGGGAAGCCCACTAATCCCCACTGAAAATAGGGTCCCAGCCTTCAGTCAATCAGACAATCATACCCAACCCTGCCCACATGGCACAAATAGTTCGTGTCATTTTAATGGCCGTTTTTAATAGAGGATCAAACAAAAACACTTAATGGGAACACATTTCTAGTGTCACTCAGTTGGCATTGTTGCAATCAAAAGAGAAATATGATTGAAAGATAAGATGTTAGTACTTACAGCCATCCCTGTGGACAGCTAATGGCAACCTCAAGGGGGAAGACCATTCAACCTCAAGGGGGAAGACCATTCCCAAAATGTCCTCAACCACTTTGTTTAGAGAAATTCAAATTCCAATCTTGACTGTTCCCAAGACGTATACAATACATGGTGTGAGACTAAATACAGACAAGTCTGTGTGCTGCCGAACCCAAGCCATTCCAGGGGAGCGTTTGGGGAGGGAAAAGAAGCTACCATCATCCCATGCTGGCTACAACCTCCAGGGACAGGGAGAAGCCGTACCTGGTATAGCCTTTCTGAGCAGCAACCATGAGAGCAGTAAAGCCAAACTTGTTGGGCACGTCCACCTTTACATGGCTTAAGGAAAAGAGAGAGGAAGTTTGCCATTCGCAGCAGAGATCCCTGAAGTTAACAGCATCCACAGGGGCTGAAATGGCTCATTTTACCACAATTGTCCGTTGCTCTTGGACCTTTAAGTTTCTGTTGTCTCACAATGCCCTAATAGTTTTTTTGTTTGTTGGTTTTTCGAGACAGGGTTTCTCTGTAGTTTTTTGGAGCCTATCCTGGAACTAGCTCTTGTAGACCAGACTGGCCTCGAACTCAGAGATTCACCTGCCTCTGCCTCCCAAGTGCTGGGATTAAAGGCGTGCACCACCACTGCCCAGCTCATTTTTTTTTTTAACAAACACTGCCCTAATAGCCTTAAAGGTTTAATTTTTCATGAAAAACACTGTCATTTTACTTGGAACGGGAGCTTCCTCCAACTCAAAACCATCGTGCCTTTCCATGGAATCATCTGTGACCAGCAAAGCCTCTCGGCGTGAGCTGGCAACAGCATGGCACCAATGCTCTGTTCCACCATAGAAACAGGTATGGCCAGGGCCTGGGCTGTTCCCTTGGCTCCTCACTCTCCTAAGGGAAGAATGCCCATCTCATGTTGCCAGTCAAGGAGCTTGGCATTCTGGGGAACCTTCTCATCAACTTACCAAGTCCCACTGCTTTCTCGGGTGCACAAAACCATGCTACAGGAGAATCTAAATTGCATCTACATGGGGGGGGGCACCCTCAAGCACTGCTCCTGTGACAGTGCCCCTCCCCTTTTTTCTAGAGTCCTCCCAACCTTCTGGTCTCCAGGCCAGCTGTCCGCTGACTCCCAGCATCACCTGGTATCACATGTGGGCATTTCAGACTGACCTGTACTCGATGCTGGGCCAAGAGCCAAAGGATAATAATTGCAGCTGGGGCCAAAGCATGATGCCCAGACCTGTCATTTCCTTTGATAGTTTTCATTAAAAGAAAATCACTCACAGGGGTCTTATGACTCTTTATTAGCTAGGCTTCCCTACCTCATACCAGCCACCTGAGGTCAATGTGAGAGGTGCTTTGAAGGTGCTAGAGAATCTGTCTAGGAAAACAAAATAGAGCCATGCCATGTGTGCCTGTGCCCGGGCTGCGGAAGGAAGGACCGAACACCCAGCTGTGCTCTCTCACCCTCCTTCCAGGATTCGGAGCAGGAGATCTTCATCATTCACGTTGACAGCACGGTGGAAGTGCTCGCTACTTATGGGCTCCCCTAGAGAAAGCAGACGGACAGCCTTCACCCAGAATGCAGGGGTAGGAAGTTCGACCCCATTGTCTCCCGTGGCCTTGGGTGGATGTTCACCTTCGCTTCCAAGAAGGTATGCAGAGCTCACATTTCCCACTGAACTGCACTTTTACTGACAAAGACCCGTTTTTCACACATTAAGAGAAACTTCACAGGCTGACCCAAAGACCTGGGACATTTTCAAATTGTAAGGTACTTCTTCATGAGCGATGCCATGAGAATAATCCTTCCTAATGTCTCCCGTGACCAAGAGAACCCCAGAAACTGGCACAACGTGCTGCTTTCTTTTACTGGAGTGGCTAAAATAGTTCAAAAGGGCAACTGCTTTAGCTCCCTGTGTTGGGAGAGCAGTTGGACTTCATACCCACAGGGAAGTGGGGAGCATTGAGAAACCCCTTAAAGGAAGATGGTAATCGGCCAAGTTGGAAATGGTGGGGATGAGCCTAAGACAACAAAAAAGATCAATGGGAAACAGAGAGGCAGTGGCTGGCACGGGACATGGACGTCAACCCTGATGGGGCACGGGGGCAGCAGATCAACACAGCTTCAGCCTCAATACAACTGACCACTGGAAGAAATTCTCCTCCAACTACTAGTCTATGGCTTCACTCCTTCCGCATCCCATGCCTTTCAAATCAGCATGGCAGAGCTCAAAGGTGCATAAGTGATGCAGTGACAACATGTCTAGTACGGTTCCCTCGGCCCCTCACAGCCTACCAGATCCAGCACCCCCCCCTCCCATGCATGTGATGCATGCTTGGCTTCAGTTTCTAACTCCTGATCTAAGTTATACCACTGGATGGTTGATCAATAGCACCACAGGAGTCTCTGAGAAAATGGGATAAATGGGGTCTGTCTCTCTCTCTCTCTCTCTCTCTCTCTCTCTCTCTCTCTCTCTCTCTCACACACACACACACACACACACACACACTC